>NC_139517.1:30374628-30532632 GCF_947247035.1 Vipera ursinii
TATTTCTATACCGCCCTTCTCCTGAAGGACTCAGGGCGGTGTACAGGGCAATGCAATAAAATACAATGTACAGAAATTAAAAATATTAAATACTATAGCCCTATTCAATAAATTAATACAAAACTATAAAATACCCCTAAACCCATCAGACCAGGCCGGCTTGTTCAAATAAATGTGTTTTTAGGTCCCGTCGGAAGGAGCGAAGGTCGGGAGCCATCCGGAGCTCAACCAGTAGACGGTTCCAAAGGTCTGGCACGCCCACAGAGAACGCCCTCCCCCTGGGGGCTGCCAGTCGACACTCTTTGACCGACGGCACCCTAAGGAGGCCCTCTCTGTGGGAGCGCACTGGACGAAGGGAAGTCGATGCTAGCAGCAGGTGCTCCTGTAAGTAACCCAGACCCATGCCATTTAGGGCTTTATAGGTCATAACCAGCACCTTGAATCTTACCCGGAGGGCAACCGGAAGCCAATGCAGCTCGCGGAGTAGAGGTGTTACATGGGAGTATCGGGAAGCCCCCACCACCACTCGCGCGGCTGCATTCTGCACCAGCTGGAGCCTCCGAGTAGTCCTCAAGGGCATCCCCATGTAGAGAGCATTGCAGTAGTCCAAACGGGAGGTCACAAGTGCATGAGTGACTGTGCGCAAGGCATCCCGGTCTAGATAGGGCCACAACTGGTGCACCAGGTGAACCTGGGCGAAGGCTCCCCTAGTCACAGCTCCTATATGATCTTCCAAGGAGAGCTGTGAATCTAAGAGGACACCCAAGTTGCGAGCCCTATCTACGGGGGGTAATATCTCACCCCCCGTAATTAACGATGGAATATTCTGAATTTCCCGAGACGCCAGCACACATAGCCACTCAGTCTTGTCAGGGTTGAGCTGAAGCCTGTTCCTCCCCATCCAGACCCGGACCGCCTCCAGGCAACGGGACATCACATCGAGGGCATCACTGGGGTGGTTTGGGGTAGAAATAAAAAGCTGGGTATCATCAGCATATTGATGATACCCAACCCCAAAACCACGAATGATCTCACCCGGCTTCATATAGATGTTGAACAGGAGAGGCGAGAGGACCGACCCCTGAGGAACTCCACAAACGAGAGGCCTCAAGGCCGACCTCTGCCCTCCTGCCAACACCGACTGCAAATGTCCCAGGAGGTAGGAGGAGAACCACCGTAAAATGGTGCCTCCCACTCCCAACCCCCGAAGACACCGCAGTAAGATACCATGGTCGATGGTATCAAAAGCCGCTGAGAGGTCTAATAGGACTAGGACAGAGGAGCAACCCCTGTCCCGAGCCCGTCAGAGATCATTCACCAGCGTGACCAATGCCGTCTCTGTGCTGTACCCGGGCCTGAAGCCCGATTGGTACTAGATAATCAGCTTCCTCCAGGAACAGAGGGAGCTGCTGCGCCACCACACTCTCAACAACCTTCGCAAGAAAGCGAAGGTTGGAGACTGGACGGAAGTTGTTTAAAACAGCTAGGTCCAGGGCAGGCTTCTTGAGGAGGGATCTCACCACTTTTAAATGCTCCCAAAATATTATGGGCAGCCCCCACTCACTATGTGATTGCCCCTCCCCTCCTCTAGACCCACTATAACAACAGTCCTTTTCCTATGCTGGTGCTGGGTGCTGGGTTCAAGAGAACACAGGTCAAGGAAGTCAGCTTAGTTTGAGGAATCAGGAAGAAGCAGTAACGTCTTAGAGACATTGTCTCTAATATAGTATAGTTCAACCCAACACAAACAGGAAGAGGATGGGCCTTCACATCCTCTACCTGGGAGAGCCCTTGAGAGCTGCAAGCAATTTTTTTAATTAAAAAAAATCTCTGAGTGGTTCTCTAAATATTTGCTTGACTCAGTGGGTGTGTAATGGTAAGAAGCATGAGAGGGGCTTTTACTGGCATTCCAAGTATTTTAGAAAGGATTTGAAAGGTAAAAATAGAGGAAATAGGTGTTCAAATTTAAAAAAAAACATTTTGATCATTTTTTGATTATTGTTATAGAGAAGGGATTAAATGCCAATATATGGATTATGGAGGACCAGAAGAATTGTTAGTTAAGGAAAAGGTAGAGAACCTGTAATCTATCTTTTCCATGCTGTGGGGTGTTTGACCCAGCAGCAAGAGACAGTAAGACCAAATATCCAGAATGATGGGAACTGGAATACATGTGCAACCTCTCCTTTAAAAAAAAAATACCAAGCATCATAAAATCCCTAACGAAGTGGTGGTATATTGGCTGATACACTGACTCATTTAATTTTTTTCCATATAGTTTATTTTATAGAATAATAAGAGTCTTTGCATGGAGTGGCACAGTTCAGAAACTGCTTGGGAAAAGTACACCTGAATTTATAGGATCAGTACTGGCACATACTGGATATAGTCATGGGGGAGGGGTGACAATTAGCAACACTTACAGCTTTCCCAGTGTTTGGGAGAGAAGCTTTACTTTCACCCAGACCCATAAAAACAAACTGCTTTTGCTGTACACAAAAAGGCTGGCAGGAAAAAAAAACCCCTTTGAATCTATGCTCTGATTACCACCCCCTCTTCCATCTTCCCTCTTCCCTCTCCCATGCACAATTAGAGTGCTGGTGCCACACCTTGCTTTTCATGTTAAGCAATGAATAAATTTCCTCCTGTAAAGGAAAGTCGGCTGGATGTCCAGAACACACAGCCCTGAAACCGGAGTGAGTCACTTCCCTCCTTTCGCTGGTGTAGCTCAAGCCTTGCCCAGCACAGGACATGCCTGTGCTTATCATCAGAAGAGGCCAGTCTTACCCCCCCCCCACACCCGTTTCCCCAATCCTTCTCAGCTCTCTCCAAGTTTAAGATCCAGGAGAGGCATTTGCATGACAGCTTTTGATGCCAGGCTAGACCTGGGCAGGATAAACCTGAGCTCTTGAAGTCAAGTGTCATTTATTTATTTATTTTTTGTTTGCGTGTTTGATTTAACTTTCTTTCAGCAAAAAACTCCAGGAACTTTCCTTCTCCACCAGTTTAATGCCCTACCCTGCCCTCCCTGGGCAGGTAGAAATAAAGGTTATGCCAACTTTGAAAATAACAGTTGTTAGTTAACCCAGCCCTTGCTTCCAGGCTTCCAGGCAAGCCTGAAATAAGTTGTATTTCCTTTCAGAGCTGCTCTCGTTAAAATAGATAGAACCTCTTTTCAGGCACACAGAAGAAAAAAAAATCAGATTTATTTAACGAAGGGCATTGTTTTCACAAGGTCCCAAAAAACTTGTTCTGAATCATTTTAGAATGAAAATAATTACTGCTATAAATTGGTTTGCCTGAATTGTAGCATTTATCCTATAGTCATGATATTTGAATAACTGAACATGGACTGGTCAATAGCATGCTTGGTATATGTCATCTGGTGGCCCCCAGGGGGAGGTCCTTTTCTGTGGGCTGGCCGGATTTGTGGAACCGTTTGCCGGTTGAGCTCCGGATGGCGCCCGACCTTCGCTCCTTCCGACGCGATCTGAAGACCTACTTGTTCGAACAAGCCGGCCTGGCCTGATGGGCGATGGGTTTGGATTTTAATATTGTTTTAGTGCATTTTAACTTATTGTTGTTAGTTTTGGGCACTTTGTTTAATCTTTTTTAATATTTGTAGTCTTGTATTTTTATATGTTTGCCCTGTTCACCGCCCTGAGTCCTTCAGGAGAAGGGCGGTATACAAATAAAATTATTATTATTATTATTATTATTATTATTATTATTATTATTATTATTATTATTATTATTATTATTATTATTATTATTATATTCCACTGGTAGCATTCAGATCTGGGCTGGTCATCTGAAATGACCACTAGACCGAAACGATGAGATACAGCTTAATTTTAACAACTCATCTGCATTATATATAGGGCTATCGGATATGAGTTGAAAAAGTCTGAATAACCACCAGCAAAAGATCCCAAAAAAGATTCCCAAACCAAAATATCTCTTTGTTGCCACCTACTGTATTGCTGCCTGAATTTTTTCAGCCATTTTGGGCTCCACTAATGGTTAAGGCACTGGTCCAGAAACAGGCCCAGTGCCTGCCTTAGGGACAAAGTGACTGTGAACCAGTCATTTTCTTTCAGCCCTAAGAAGGAAGGAAGCAATGGCAAACCAGTTCTGAAATCTTGCCAGGAAAATTGCAGGCAGTGTCAGACAGTGCCAGAGTCAACACTAATTTGAAAGTTCAAAAAATAAATGAAATAAAAATGGTAGCCCCAGTGACGTCACTTCACAGTATTAATTCTCACTGTTTCCATCAAATGGGCAAGAGCATTCCCTGCCATCACCACTTTTGTCTCACTGTATCTAAATATCCAGGCAATTTTGGGGTACATTGTTTATTTTGCCCACTGGACCCAACTGAGTAGGAATGCAAGAGAAAAACCTCATATTATCATGTCCTGAATTTTAGATTGATGAGTTTTACTACCTTGGATTAAAAGTATCAATTCATATAATCATTTCAGATGCGGGGGCACAAGGAAACTGCCAACTGTTAAAAAAAGGCCCTTGGTGTATTTGTTTCTGACTACACTTATTCATATTGAGCCCTAAATCAGGCTCTGTAAGCAATTTACAGTACACCCTAGCCTTGGCTCCTTCTCATCTGTTTCTGGGGAGCCTCAATTTTAATTTCAGCAATACTAATTTAGAAGAATGGTTTGAGAAACCAGCCGAGCTGATAACAGCAGAGCTCAGTGAAGTGAGCTCAGCCGCTCTGTGAGGCTAATGGCTTCACTGAGCATTAAGGAACAGATCTGAAGCCAGGCAAACTGCCTTTGCCAGCAAGCCAGGAAGCACAACAGGAAACCAGGAGGGTATTTCTACTGTAAAATTACAAAAGAAATAACAGTAGTGAGGCTTGGTGTTTTGGGTAATACATTGTGGAAGATTTGATATGCCTGATGTGAATTCACTTTTAGAATGATAGAATCATAGGGCTAGAAGGGACTTCGGAGGTCTTCTAGTCCAACCCCTGCCAAGGGAGAAATCCTTATACTATCCTGTACAAATTTATTTATTTTATTTTATTTTAATTCCATTTATATCCCGCCCTTCTCCGAAGACTCAGGGCGGCTTACAAGCTTAGCAGTAAGTGGTTGACCAATCTTTTCTTGAAAGTTTCTAGTGATGGAGCACCCACAACTCCAAGAGGCAAACTGTTCTATTGATTAATTCTTCTCACTGTCAGTAAATTCCTCCTTACTTCCAGGTTGGATCTTTCTCTGGTGAGCTTCCAATGATTGCTTCTCGTCCTGCCTTCTGGAGCTCTGGAAAATAAATTGACCCCCTCTTCCCTGTGCTCTTCCTTGCACTTCTTCTAGAGTCTCAACGTCTTTTTCGTATTGTGCTGACCAGAACTGGACAGAACAATGGTCTCACTAGTGCAGTATAGAGCAATACTATCACTTCTTGTGATCCTGATGCTATGCCTCTGTTGATGCAGCCTAGAGATTACAGTGGCTTATTTGACAGCTGCAGCACCTTGTTGGCTCATACTTAAGCAGTGGCCCAACAGGGCACCTACAGTAGATCCCTCTCACAGGTACTACTGTTGAGTCAGGCATTGCCTATTCTGCACCTGAACATTTGTTTTTTTTTCCTGTCCAAATGCTTATAAGAGGCAAGAAGTCATAGGTCTCCAGCCCTGCTGAACTAACCTCCAGTATTCTTCTTCATTGGCTGGGGGAGGGGGGCATCTGGGGTTGATCCTAAAGTTGTAATCTCACCATGTCTGGATGATGGAAGGTTGAGGAATTAAGGAATAGCAAGGCATATTGAGTAGCAATGAGACACACACACACACCCTACGTAAATTCTGGACTCTCACCAGTTTGCAGTTTAAAGTAGTCACTTTTTTGGCATTAGCATCATCGGTTTGGGATGATTAAATGCCAAGTAACCTGCTCAGAATAGGCAGAAGAGAAATGAAATAATAGTCACTGTTTCCAAGGGACAGAGGCTGTTTGGTATAGTGGTTAAACCAGCAGTCTAGAAACCAAGATACAGTGAGTTCTAGTGCTGTCTTGGGCACAAAACTAACTGGGTGACTTTGAGGAAGTCACTCTCAGTTCTAGGAAGAAGGCAAGGGCAAACTACTTCCGAAAATCTTGCCAAGAAAACTGCAGGGACTTGTCCAAGCAATTGTCAGCAGTTAACACTGACTTGAAGACATTAAACAAAACAAAAACATTCAAAAGAGGAGTGAGGATGTTTAAATATAAAGTCCCATGTCTATAATTATGCAACTGCACTATTATTAAGGAAAATTATCATAAGATTGCTTTATGGACTCTTTGGCCCAATGCTAATAAGAACCACTGTTATCTACTGGGCTTAATTGTTACACCACGTGGTAAGCTGGAGCTAGCTAACGGCTCCCAGCTACTCAGACACCCTGTCTCCAGTGCTGCTATTGGCTGCCCCTAGGCGGCAATGTGTTGCTTTAAACCTATTGGCTGCCGCCTACGGGCCAGACTATAAATTGCTGCAGGCTGCAGCTCAGTTCCTCAGTTCAGATCCTGCAAGCAAATAAACATGATCATTGTTGAACTCACTCGCCTTGTCTTCACTCCTGCGCAACGAACTCACTACACAACCACCACCTCCCATTTGGCAAAAAAGTTTAAAAATCTCAGAAATCTTTCTTTGGAACAGTTTTCTCCTGTAACTTAAATAAACAAAAAGCTCATGAACTAGGCCAGAGAACAAGAAGAATGGACGGGGAAAATTGTTTCAATTCAAAGCTCTTGGAGGGGTGAATTCCACAGCACTGACACTTTCGCACCTAACAACCAATTGACTGTAAAAAATAAGGTGCTATAGATTGAGTCAGGAATTTCCTCTTAGTCTTTCATGCTACTTACTCTTTTACTATACTGTTAAACCTTAAGGCTATATTTTCCTGATAGATATCACTGTGCTATCTTCTGGTTTTTTTTAACTGAAATAATAATAATGAGGAATTACAGTTCTCCATTTCTATGCCAAAGCAAATATGGTCATTATTTTGTTTGTAGCCTGTCAGATCTCTTGCCAGGGTCAGGGTCAGGGTCAGGATCAAAGGGAAGAAGAGAAGAGAAGAGAAGAGAAGAGAAGAGAAGAGAAGAGAAGAGAAGAGAAGAGAAGAGAAGAGAAGAGAAGAGAAGAGAAGCTCTATTTGCTAGCTTGTTGGAAGAAGAAAATGTGAAGATTAGTATTTAGAGCAGGAGTGTCAAACTGCTGGCCTACGGGCCAGATGCATCATGGCAAAACCGCGCCACCCCATTGCTTGCAATGGCAAAAAAGTTGTGATACGTTGTGACACATCACATGAGGTTGCAAGTTTGACACCACTGATTTAGAGCGTTAACCTAAGACATAGCGTCATTTTTTTCTACTAATGGATAATCCGAGATCACCCTAGAATTGAGACTTACTGGCAATATGGAAGTAAAATGAAATGGATTTGCAGAAGCTAGGTGAGGAATTGTCAGATTCTCCTGATGAAGATCCTTGTCTTCTTCTTATGAACCAAAGGGCATCTCCTTTGCAATGTGGGAAGTCTCCAACTTTTATTTGGGAGAAATATCTTGAGAGGTCTTCCCATTGTAAATCTGTTTGCTTTTAACAATCAACTAAGGGTGCAAAGACACACATACAATTCTCACCCCATTTGCAGAGATATATTTCAGTGTTCACTCTTGTCAGATGAAAACATGAAAGTAAAAGGTCCATAATGCTAGCGATCTCAAGCCAAAATGATATTGTGAAACTTACCATGATTATTGGCCAAAAGAGAAAAAAGGAGAGATTCTTTAACATTGGAAACAGTTTTTTCCTGCTCTATCAAAAAATAAAGACACAGAACAACCTAAACCATTATCAGCAGAAAACTTAGAACAACCAGAAATGTGTTTTCGTGGAATTTTTATGTGATGACTCAGGAATTTTTAAAATCTTTTTTCATGTGCAGTATTATTTAATTGGTTATTGTTTTTTATATTGTCTTTATCCTGTTTGCTGCCTAAAGATATGTATTAAAAATGCAGCTGAATAAATTTTCTAAATTAATTAATTGAATGATTAATCTGAGAGTCACAACGCACATCTAGATGCCACTGTACAAGTTACACTGAGTAGATGCGTAATCAAGACTGAACAAAATAATTGAACAGTGTTGAATGTTCCATGAATAGATTACATTATTTAGAAAGAGAGAGGAAGTTAATATTTTTGTTCTAGGTCAGAGCTGAGTCCAAAATGGATTTTAATAAACACAATCAGTTCACTTCTTGGGGCATTCATAAATGGACCATATGCTTGTAGCTGCCTTGGTAACCTTGACTGAATAACCTGTGTCAATTGTTTTTCTTAACTGTTGAAAATAGGAAAAAGAAAAGATTATGTTATGACCTTAATTCAGAAGTACAGCTGCTTCAGTCAGTGACGATCCCTTATCCCTTCCCATCTGTATATTTATAGGATATTTATGGGACTCATTTATCTGAATTTTTGTTTATGCAATTTCCTTAGATGAAAGGGTAACCTTCAACAAGCCTGGTAATGGGAAGAGATGAGATGAGTTTTCAGATGAGTTACTGTGATAAAGAATTTTTTTTAGAAAACCTGGCTCTCTCCTCCTTCCTTTGGTGGGAGCAAAATAAATTCAAAAATGCCCAACCACAGAAAGACACAAGTTGCATCCAGCTATTCCCTCACTTGCAGATGATACCACTCTAATGGCAGAAAGTGAAGAGGAACTAAAGAGCCTCTTGTTGCAAGTGAAGAAGGAGAGTGCAAAACTTGGGTTGAAACTTATCATTAAGAAAACCAAGATCATGGCATCCGGCCCTCTCAATTCCTGGCAAATAGATGGGGAAGAAATGGAGGTAGTGACAGATTTTATTTTCCTGGGCTCCAAGATCACTGCAGATGGGGACTGTAGCCAAGAAATTAAAAGACGCTTGCTCCTGGGGAGGAAAGCCATGGCAAATCTAGACTGCACACTAAAAAGCAGAGACATCACCCTGTCAACAAAAGTGCATATAGTCAAGACTATGGTCTTCCCAGTTGCAATGTATGGCAGTGAAAGCTGGACCATAAGAAAGGCTGAGCGCCAAAGAATTGAAGCCTTTGAACTATGGTGCTGGAGAAGACTCCTGCGAGTCCCTTGGACTGCAAGGCGATCAAACCGGTCAGTCCTAGAGGAGATCAACCCTGACTGCTCTTTAGAAGGCCAGATCCTGAAGCTAAAACTCAAATACTTTGGCCACCTAATGAGAAGGAAGGACTCACTGGAGAAGAGCCTAATGCTGGGAAAGATTGAGGGCAATAGAAGGAGGGGACGACAGAGAATGAGGTGGCTGGATGGAGTGACTGAAGCAGTAGGCGTGAGCTTAAATGGACTCCAGAAGATGGTAGAGGATAGGAAGGCCTGCAGGAACATTGTCCATAGGGTCACGATGGGTCAGACACGACTTCGCAACTAACAACATTCCCTCACTTCTGCAGCATACATGATTATGCAGTTTAGAAATGTGAGGAACAACATTGCCAGAGTTCAACAAAGATCCTCAAATTTGAGAGTGGGAAGCTCGTGGAAGGGTATGGGAAAGGAAATTTGCCAAAGCAACTAATAGAGTGAGCGTGGCCACAAAATGCCCATGCCACAGAAGGCAACTTAATAAAATAAAAAATAAGGACTCAGAATTGGGGTGGGGAGGTTATTAAGTTTAATATCATTATTATATACACATGTGAGTTCAAAGGTGTCAGTTCCTTAGCTGGTATTGACCTTCATATGCATCAAGTTCTTCCCAAGAACCTAAGAATGTATCAGCTTAGTATATGTGCAGATGCAAGCAGTGTGGCCTGTGTAATTGACAGGTGGAAATTTGTCAACATGCAGATTTTCTAAATATCATCGATGAATTTTTGGTGTGGCACCCAGTGCGCCAATAGCAACTGGGACCACCATGGCTTAGTATTTCTATTTCAATTATTCAGTGATTTCAATGATTAAGATTCAACCAGACGTTTAAACTGGATGTGGCAACTTTATACACCTATCAAGTCTTTCCCAGACCTTGTTTAAGGGAGTTAAAGATATTGGTGCAAGTTGTAAGCTGTTCCAAGTAAAGCTGCCTTTTGCAACTGAGCAATGGTGATTTTATCAATAGCAATGCTATTTGAGTGATGCTTCAAGTGTTTTGGAATAGCACACGAAGCACTATTGTTATTGGTGCTATCTTTAATTGTTAAATTTGGGGTTTGGCATTCTTATTGAGTAAAAAAGAATGTTCTGGTATTGTAGAATTCGAAGAGACAAAACTTGCCACACAATAGCGCAGAATTAAGATGTGAAAAAAGCAAAGATAATAGGAATAGTAATAGGCACATTGGGTGAAATTCCAAAACATCCAGAGCATCACCTGAATAGCATTGACAAAAATCATCATTCAATTGCAAAAGGCAACTTTACTTGGAACAGCTTATATCCTCTGACAATATCTTTAATACCATCAAATAACATCTGCCTAGCTCAGATTCTTGGGAAGAGTTTGATAGATGGATAAAAATGCCAAATCCAGTCTAAACATTTGGCTGACTATGTGTCAAGTGTAATAATTAAAATAATAAAAAAATGTATCATTGAAATTGAAAGGGAAACTACCCCCTCCCCAGTGACTCTGGGATCACGTCTTTGAAATCACTTCAGTAGGAAGGCCACTCAAAAGTATTTGAGGTTCTAGATACAACCTTGACAGTGGGATACTGGGTTACTTATTTCTCAGCCCACCCACTTTGTAGGGTTGTTGTCATGAAGTAACATCAGAGAAGGGTATGTTTTTCATTCCGGCTTGAACTCCTGGGAAAACAGAATACAAATTAACAAGAAAGTAAATTCCCCAGCAGTTTCTCAATTTTTCCCTTGTCCATATTGACAGTATCACTACAGGAAAAGCCCAGTGGAAAAGTTCTCTAATAATACTTGGGGATGGGTTCAGGAATAGGAAGCCAAGCAAGATATAAAACATTGGGGGGGGTGTGTGTGGGCTGTTTCATGTGGTGAAAGACACAAACAAATTCTTGGCCACTTCACAACAAAACAAATGCAAGGAAATTACATCTGCCCTTCAGGATAGATCCAAAATTCTCTTCATCTTTGAAATAATTTGTTGAAAGCAAAATTTCCCTCTCATATATGGAAAAAAAATGCAGACCATTTTTCTATGTTGCATCTGCAAACGTATCTGCTATTTCACTGCAATTCTCTGGTAATTGACTGTCTAAACCATGAACAAAGGCAAACTTGACATTAGAGCAGAAAGGTCAAGACTGAACATTGGCAAATTGGGAATCAGTAAATTGAAATGGACTAGAATGAGTCACATCACATTAGCAGAGCACCAGATCCACTGTGGGCAAAAAAAATCAAAGAAGAAATTAAATAGGCATCATTATGGATAAAAAAGGTCAAAATCAACTTCAACAAAATGATAGAATAATCTCACTTCAAATCTTAGGCAAGCTAATATAAAATAATAAAGATCCAAGACTATGCTTTGGCCACAGATGCAGAAGAACTGCACACTGATTTTTTATAGTGATTTGCAACATATTGTTGATACAACTTCAAAAGAGGCATACCAGAATGCTAAAAATGAAAATCAAATTGCACCCGGGATATTGGGGAAAAATAACTTCATTGTATGAAAGGAAGCAGGAAGACAAAATCTGCTAAGAAAATTCAGCAATTACATCAAATAATATCTTCCAGTAATCTAAAAGACCATTCCACATATGGATATCACTTGATGGATCAAACTGAAATTTAATTGAATGTATGCTCTTCAAGCAAAAATAGAGAAGCATGAGTCAATTGGCAAAACAATATTGATATTAACTGAAGTTCAAGTCATAAAATCCTTTTTCAAATTACGTTAAGAAAATGAAATACTAGACAAAGGAGATCTGACCTTAGCATTATTCTGTAGGATTGTGCAGTGAGGGATAAAACTGGATTTAGAGGATTAGATTTGATAGAGTTCCTGAAGTACTCTTGATTGAAATTATAACATCATTAAAAGTGAAAGAAACAAAACACCCCAAAGTGCAAAAAGCTAAAAATGAAATTGCTCTTTGCTGATAAGTTGTAAATAGCTGTGAAGATATGCAAAAAATAGGAGGCAATAGATGTCGAAGAAAATTTGCAATTAGGGCAATGTTCTGGAGAAGAATAAGAAAAGATAAGTTTTATCTAAATAAGCAATTAAAAACCCCAAACAGAGGATCACAATCAAATTTTAAAAAGAGAGATTTATTTAAGAAGATTGCATAATTTTTAAAAAAGAGATGTGAAAATAGCAAGATAAAAGACAGAGAAAATGAATAAAGAAAATACAAAGAAAAAAATGGTACAAAGATATGGATAAACTGTCAAAAAAAATCCCCATATCAAGATACGTAATAAGCTAAAAATTCATTGATAAATTTTGGTCATTAAATTTAAGATATTTGGAAACTAGTTGAAAATTATTAGCTGCGAAGTCGTGTCTGACCCATCACAACCCCATGGACAATGTTCCTCCAGGCCTTCCTGTCCTCCACCATCTTCTGGAGTCCATTTAAGATCATGCCTATTGCTTCAGTGACTCCATCCAGCCACCTCATTCTCTGTCGTCCCCTTCTTCTCTTGCCCTCAACCTTTCCCAGCATTAGGCTCTTCTCCAGTGAGTCCTTCCTTCTCATTAGGTGGCCAAAGTATTTGAGTTTCAACTTTAGGATCTGGCCTTCTAAAGAGCAGTCAGGGTTGATCTCCTCTAGGACTGACCAGTTTGATCGCCTTGCAGTCCAAGGAACTTGCAGGAGTCTTCTCCAGCACCATAGTTCAAAGGCCTTCATTCTTTAGCGCTCAGAGTTGAAAATAAGAAATGTTATTTTGTATTATTAATTAGATGATGTAAGATGGTGGGAAATAGAATATACTCAAATAGATAAGATGTGTATCTTAAATATTAGACTTTGTTATAAATTGTGATAAAGGAAACTTTGGTTACCTTTGGAAATTATAAATATCAAACATTAAATTTAAATATTGACGGGAAACTAAAAATTGGGAAAAACTAACTACAGGACATTGATTGTTTATAAAGATTGAATGTTAAAGTAACTAGGATATGTATAAGCTAAAAATTTATTGATAAATGTAACAATGCTATTTTTACTTAATTTATATAATAAGAATTGTATTAGTTTAAATATGAGACAGTAGATATTAAGGGAAAATGAGAGGAAAGATTTGATGTGGTAGTTTGAGATGTGTACTAAAAATTTCTGTATTGTTGTGTTGCTTTTTAAATACTTAAATATGAAATTAGAAAATCAATAAAATATTACAAAAAAAGAAGATGAAAAAAGAGATTGCAAAGGCAGCCTGCTGCTCCACATTTTAAAAAAGGTTATATCAACAGTTATAGCTTACTCAAGATGAATAAGCAGAGAAGAAACTGAAGACCCAAACATTCGCTAAGTGATTGCAACCATGAACATCGAGCTGAGGATGTGAAAATCAAACCTTTGAAGCAACAATTAAAGGGTCTAGTTAAGTTTAGCTTGTAGAAGCTAATGTCTAAAGCAGGGGTCTTCAAACTTGGCCATTTTATGACTTGTGGACTTCAACTCCCAGAATTCCTCAGCCAGTGTGCCTGGCTGAGGAATTTTGGGAGTTGAAGTCCACAAGTCCACAAGTCCACCATCATCTGCTGCTTGAAAGAAAGACTATGACAGATCTTGACAAAATATTAAAGAATAGACACATTAGACTGACAACAAAGTTGCATGTTGCTGAGGCCATGGTTGTGGATGTGAAAGGTAGATTGTCAAAAGGTTTGAACAAAATACAAATCTTTAAATTACGGTGCTGCAGAATATGGTTGAGAATAGCTTGGATTCCAAGAACAATTCAATAAACACTAGATAAAATAAAAACACAGAAGTACTAAGAATGAAAGTAAAACTTTAATAGTTTAGCCACATAATGAGAAAACAAGAGTTATTGAAGAAGACCCGGATGCTTGGAAGCAATAAAAGGCAATTGCAAAAGAAGCTGACAGAGCAAACAAAATAGAAAGAAATAGTTATACCTCTGGTGAAATGATGTCCATTAGATCACTAATATCAGAAGCAACTACAAAGTGAACAGTTGAAAGGAGGAGGGTTGTGGTTGCCAAGGGGAATGCCTGTGGGTGGTCTGGCATTCAGAGGTACCCTGAGTATAGCCAGAGCATGTCAATACTGTGCTTAGGATGGGTCTTAGGGCAGAAATCATGAGCATTAAGTGCCAAATTGTAGCACAGTTTACAATATTCTAATCTAATTACCTAAGCTTTATTAATCAATTATGATAGTAGACAATTTATGTCAACCATGGATGCATTAACAAGTTGGGGAGGGGCATGCTGAAGGCTGCAAGGGCCACAGATTACGTATCCCTAGATACAGATACTAATTTAATCCATGGGATTCAAAAATTTCTATTCAATATAGCTAAAATGTTTGTGGAGATTCTCAGTCATCCAAGTCATAGTTGTAGATAGAGTACTCAGTGCAGTGTTTCCTAGTCTTGTGAAGTGGGAACTTACTGACAGGTTTGATAGCAACAGAGACTGTAACTTCAAATGGGGAAGTATACAGTTGTTAACTGCATAATAATTTTGCAATGTGAAAAACAGCTATTCAGAATCCCTGACTGCATTCCATTGCCTTCCTCCTATGGATTCTTTCATTCTCCTCCCAACAGTCAGCATTCCAAGGCCATTGAGCACACTTAATCCTTTTTGAGATATTTGGGGGTGGGGGAGAAGAGGGAGGAGATCCCCTACTGTTTTGTTGTTTGGTAATAGAATAGTAGTACTCAAGATCCAGAACTTTGGAAATAAAGGGTTGTATGTTCTTGCCAACAATAGGCTCTTAAAATAACAGTTTTCCCGTTGCAAACTGGGTAAAGATGTCTTTTGATAGAATAAACCAGTATTTTTAAGTAAAAGAACTCTTTTAGCTAAAGTTGACATGGGTGGATTGCCAGGTCGCTTTTTCAGTTATACATAGCTTTATATGGTTTTTGCAAAAGGCAATAGCAGTGGGGAAAGCATTTTAGCAGATTGGAAGCCAGATATTATTTTAAAAGAATAACAGAGTTGGGGGTCTTCTGGTTCAACCCTCTACTCAAGCAGGAGACCTATACCATTTCAGGCAAGTGGTTTTCCAATCTGTTCTTATAAACCTCCAGTGATGGAGCACCCACAACATCTGAAGGCAAGTCGTTCCAATGATTAATTGTTCTAACTGTCAGGAAATTTCTTCTTAGTTCTAGATTGGTCCTCTCCTTGATAAGTTTCCATCCATTGCTTCTTGTTCTACCTACAGGTGCTTTAGAGAATAGGTTGACCCTCCCCCCTTCTTTGTAGCAGCCCCTTAGATATTGAAACATTGCTATCATGTTACCCCTTGCCCTTCTCTTCATTAAATTAGAGATACCCAATTACAGCAACCGTTCCTCATATGTTTTGGCCTCCAGATCTCTAATCATCTTTGTTGCTCTTCTCTGTACTCTTTCCAGAGTCTCAACATCTTTTTTACATCGTGGTGACCAAAACTGGATGCAGTGTTCCCAGTGTGGCCTTACCAAGGCATTGTTAAGTAGTATTAACACTTCATGTGATCTTGATTCTATCCCTCTGTTAATGCAGCCAAGTACTGTGTTGGCTTTTTTGGTTGCTGCAGTACACTGCTGGCTCATATTTAAGTGATTGTCCACTAGGACTCTGAGATCCCTCTCACAATTACTACTATTGAGCCAGGTACCACCTATTCTATACCTGTTTATTTGGTTTTTCTTGCATAAATGTAGAACCTTTCTTTTCTCACTTTTGAATTTCATTTTGTTAGAGAGTTATTGATTTATTTTGTTAGATAGATATTTAATTTTTCTGCACTCACTTAAAATTTTCCAAGACTTTCATATAGATCTGTAGTGTGACATATATAAACACAGAAACACCCTAATATATGTAAATATATTATTAAAGAAGCAGAGAGCCTTCTTTTGCTCTTAAAGAAGAAGGAAAGACAGACATTGTCCAGTATCTTCTCTGCATTTTAATTTACAAAGGTAAAGTATATTTATGGATCATACTTGGTTCTAAATTTATTTAAAAATAATGAAAGGTAAACTTTTTTTCCATCAAACAATTTACTTTTTTAAACAGGAGGGGCATTCTATATTCACCAAAAATATGTCGAGAAGCAACTATATGCTTTTTTTTTCTATACCAGCTTCATTTTCTGGAGGAAACATCTTGAATTTCGGTTTGCTTTCCAAGGTAATAAAGTAAATGCGTAGAAAAAAACACCTTTAAAATTGAACCTCATTTTAAACCAGCGTTGTTTAAACATTGCCATTGTTTAAAAAGTTCAGATTAAAACCAACATAAACTTAATGAGAAAAGTAAACCCAAATTATCAGAGTTCCAAAGCAATAAAAGAAAAAAAAAAGATGGAAGAACAAAATCCTGCAATCCAAAACTATATACATGATTTTAGGGGGGGGGGGGGGAAAGTGGCTAGGATCATTAAGAAAAAGTTTCAGAACAGATGGGGCAAACGATCTCTAAAGCAATCTCTAAATCCCCAGTGAAGAACGCCAATGCCTTTAAGCAGGACTGTTTCTCAGATATGAATGCAGGTAGTTCTCGACAATGGAGCCCAAAATTTCTGTTGCTAAGCCCAGACAATTATGTCTCATTTTATGACCTTTCTTGCCACAGTTATTAAGTGATCACTCAGTTGTTTAGTAAAAACTAACATTGCAGTTAAGTGAATCTGGCTTCCCCATTAACTTTGCTTGTTAGATCACACATGACCCTGGGGCATTGCAATAGTCATAGATATAAGTAAGTTGCCAAGTATTTGAATTTAAGGATGTAAAAAAGATGTTGAGACTCTAGAAAGGGTACAGAGAAGAGCAACCAAGATGATTAGGGGGCTGGAGGCTAAAACATATAGGGAATGGTTGCTGGAATTGGGTATGTGTAGTTTAATGAAGAGAAGGGTGAGGGGTGACATGATAGCAGTGTTCCAATATCTCAGGGGCTACCACAAAGCAGAGGGAGCCAAGCTATTCTCCAAAGCACCTGAAAGCAGGACAAGAAGCAATGGATGGAAACTAGTCAAGGAGAGAAGCAACCTAGAACTAAGGAGAAACTTCCTGACAGTTAGAACAATTAACCGGTGGAACAACCTGCCTCCAGAGGGGGTGAATGCTCCAACACTGGAGGTTTTTAAGAAGAGACTGGACAGCCATTTGTCTGAAATGGTATAAGGTTTCCTGCCTGAGCAGGGGGTTGGACTAGATGACCTCCAAGGTCCCTTCCAACTTTATATTATTATTATTATTATTATTATTATTATTATTATTATTATTATTATTATTATTTAATTATTATTATTATTATAATCACATGACCATAGGATGCTGTAATGGTTGTGTGAAAAACAGTCATTGGTCACTTTTTCCAGTGCTATTGTAACTTTGAATGGTCACTAAACGAACTTTTGTAAGTCGAGGACTTACAGTATGACCACAGTATAATAAATTGCTCTCCTTAATTTATCATTTGAGAAAATTCTGGGTGATATCTACGATCTTGGCATATAGACTTAAATACATGTTCAGATGGTAAAAGATATGGTTTAGATTTGAGTTGCAATTTATTCAGCAAAATATCCAAAATACAGTACTTCCATTCAATATTCTACTAAGCATTGGGACCTGTGAAATTTATTGAAGCCAGTGGCTTCTGGATAAATCCCTTCATTAACGTGAAAATGGTTCCAGCCTCCTTGAAAAAAGTTTGAATTCATCCCCCTTTGCTATGCCCTGGGCAGCAATTTTTATAATAAGGCATAATTCGAATGAATTAATTCAGCTCATTCGCTACTCTCTATTATGCAAAATGGTACCTTTGTTCTAGCTTTCAGGTCCCACTGTAAAGTGCCTCCTTTGGCCCTCACTGACTTCAGCCCTCCAAACTAACTGCCTTTTGTGACTGCAGCAGATACCTGTGAACCACATTAAAAATTTCCCACAATGGTTCAAAGCAATGTTTTACTGAATGATCTAGAGCAGACATGTCAAAAACAAGGCCCGGGGGCCGGATCCGGCCCGCGAAGTGGTTTCATGTGGCCCGCGAAGCCATCCTGGAAACAGTGAGGGAACGGCCCCCACTGCCTTCGCCCTGGCCCAGAGACCCTCCTTCTGCCAGAGACCTTCAGATCTGTCCCACTCCTGCCCAGGCCCCCATAGGCACCCTTGATGCGAACGATGTAGAGCTGGCCATGCCCACCCAGTAGGCCATACACACTTTAGCCACGCCCACCCAGTAAGCCACACCCACCCTGGCCACACCCACCCGGCCCCTCCGAGGGCAACTGCAATGCTGATGTGGCCCTCAATGAAATTGAGTGACACCCCTGATCTAGAGCATCAACAGGGTATTTTAAAGACATCTAACCCAACAATGGTAGTTAGTGGATTTTTTTCTTCCTTTTCTAGGCTCTTGTCACAGAGCATAATAGTTCGGTATGTGGGAGATAATTTCCTTGAATTTAACCCTTCTGTATCCAATGAAATTTGAATCATAAAAAGGAAGGATAATTGAGAAATACATGGCAATCATTCAAACAGTACCATGGAAGTATTAGATGTTGGGGGGGAGGACAGGAATCCAAATAGATATTAAATCTTTTAATATTCTGGATCACACACACACACACACACACACACACACACACCAACTTAATGATGTCCATATGTGTTGGAATTATACCTTCCATAATTATGTCCCAGCATGATCATATAGGTGTATAGCTCCATACATCTATTTGAAATGCAGGAAGCAATTTTAGGTGAATGTCCAGGAGGCGTTGGAACTTTTAAAAACACTAGAGGACAAAGGTGAGGTGAGTCATCAGCAGCTGAGAAAAAGGCAAGCTGATTAAAAGCAATAGAATGGCCACCTTCAAAGGTTATGACATACATAACGGTGTATTTTTTTGTTTTGCTCTAAAATATAAAACCAGTCAATTATAAGAAAACAAATTTCTAGTAAAGTTAGACAAATCTTTCTGATGGCCCCAAGCTGCCAATCCCTTTTCTTAATAATAGAAAACTAGATTTGTTAGAAAGTATTGATAAAGATGCCTTAAACTTTTGTTTTCTGCATCGGTAATAAATTGGAATAGATGAGTCCCTTTTCAAATCTATGATGATACACTTCTAGATTGTAAGTGCTGTAATCAGGAGGGTGCCTAATACCTTTGTGAAATAGTGACAGCTAGCACCGCTAGTGCTGAAGATTTCTGAGTTATTCAGATATGTGCACACACTTTGCTGCCAAAAGAGTATATGCTTTGTGTCAAAGGTTAAAGGAGTTAATTTCAAAAATGATTATTGTAAAAGCTGAAGAAAGCCTGGAAGATCTGTTCATCATTCTGCCAATCTCCATTTCTCAGTCCTAGATGCAAACCAACTGGCTACTGTTGTTGCTGGTAGAAAAAGGCATTTTGTGCATACTTTGAGATTTTTCTTGCCACTCACCCTGACACATTCCAGATTCCTGACTCAACAAGTTGAGGGGCTCAGTCCTGGCTGAGGAGAAGTCCAAAGATTTATTTGCTTTCCTGGGGGAGGGAGAAGCCATTTTTCTGCACATCTTGCTTAGGGCAATCTAAAAAAGCAGCATGTGTCAGCAACAGCACTTAACTCTCTTCTCTTCCTTCCCACAAACAAATGACATCTCCTCCTGCTCTCCTCTCTGAGTACTACCTCCCCCAAAGTGATTACATTCTGCTCTCTCCCTTTGCAGACATAACTGGGGCAAAGGAGATGAAGGCAAGCCCAATCCTGGAAAAAAAAAACATGCCTGGAGGACAGAGATGTTACCGGACTGGGAGAGGAAAGGAATGATAATAAAATTTGGAGAATTTTAGTTCATGCGCAAAGTGGAAGAAATGGGCAAGTCAAAACATCTCTACACAGGCAACCAAGAGTCTGTGTAACCTCCCACCTCCCCCGCCCAGTGTATAAGTAATTCTACAACTATGGCTGTCTGTTTTCAAGATCAAATGTATGCCTCGTTTTCTCAAGGGACCCAAATTTTATTGTTTCAATATTGTTTCCACCTTCATTTGGTAAGAAGCTTGATATTTTGCATTAATATGATATATTTGTATCTCTAGATCCCTCCACCATGTCCTCCCACCAAAATGTACTTATAAGAATGGGTTCACTGAATCATATCAAAAGTCCATCTACTTTTAGTACCATCTGCACGCAGGAAGCCTACAAAATCAGAAGAATATAGAATCATAGATCTGGAAGGGAACCTTGGAGGTCTTCTAATCAAACCCCCTGCTCGAGGCAGGAACCTTATACCATCCCAGTCAAAACCTCCAGTGATGAAGCACTCGCAGTCCCAGAGGCAAGCTATTCCACTGATTGATTGTTCTCACTATCAGAAAATTTATCCTTATTTCTATACTGATCTTTCTTTAACAAGATTCCACTATTGACCAATCAGCCTGACGTCAACACCTGGAAAGATCCTGGAAAAGATAATCAAGCAACAGTTCTGCAAACGCCTAAAAAAGGTAAAGGTAAAGGTTCCCCCGCACATGCGTGCTAGGCGTTTCCAACTCTAGGGGCCGGTGCATATCTCTGTTTCAAAGCCGAAGAGCCAGAGCTTGTCCGAGGACGCCTCCGTGGTCATGTGGCCGGCATGACTAGACGCCAAAGGCGCACAGAACGCTGTTACCTTCCCACCGTAGTGGTCCCTATTTTTCTACTTGCATTTTTACGTGCTTTTGAATTGCTAGGTTGGCAGAAGCTGGTACGAGTAACAGGCGCTCATTCTGTTATGCTCGGGATTTGACCCATCTGATCGACAAGCTCAGCATCCTAAACCACTGAGCCACTTAGAAGCAAGCAAAGTTATCACCAGAAGCAAATACAGGTTTGTCAAAACAGGTTTGTCAAAAACAGATCATGCCAAACCAATCTTATTTCATTCTTTGACCAATTAGTAGACCAGCAAAATACAGTACACATGATATAGATGGATTTCAGTAAGGCATTTGACAAAGTAGACCTCTACTTACTTCTTGGTAAGCTAAACAAAAAATGTACATGGAAGGAAAGAACTACATGTACATGGAAGGAAAGAAGCAGTGGGTTACTCCAAGGTTCCATTTTAGGCTCAGAACTCTTCAACATCTTCATAAACAATTTTGATGAGGGAATACTAAACTGGCAGGAATAGCCAACACTCCAGAAGATAGGCTCAAAATCCAGATGTATCTTGGCAGACTCAAATTCTGGGCCCTATCTACGAAAATGAAATTCAGTGTAGAGAAAAGTAAGGTTTTACACTTAGGCAAGAAAAATCAAATGTACAGGTGCAGATTGGGTGAATCCTGGCTCAATAACAATAACTGTGAGAGGGATCTTGGAGTCCTAGTGGACAATCACTTAATATGAGCCAACAGTGTGCAGCAGAAGCCAAAAAAGCCCAATGCAATCCTAGGTTGCATTAACAGAGACATAGACTCAAAATCACATAAATTACTTGATAAAATCTTAGTAAGACTGCATCCAGATTTGGTCACCATGTTATATAAAAAAAGATGTAGAGACTCTGTGGCTCTTTTCTGCAATATATTTTCAGCAATTAACCTATCCTGTTTATTTTTATTGTCTCTTCTCACATTTTAAACTATTTAGCATTTACACAAATTTAAATATTCAAGTGCCTGCACATGCCACTAGGACAGTGTTTCTCAAACTTTCTGAAGTCATGGATTACTAAATAAACATTTGGAAGATGCTGGGACCACCTAATTAAATAAACATCTCTTCCCTATACTTTTGCTTTTAACTGCATGGTTCAAAATTGGGAAAGGAGTCCGGCAAGGCTGTATACTGTCACCCTGCCTGTTTAACTTATATGCAGAGCACATCATGAGAAAGGCAGGGCTAGATGAATCAAAAGTTGAAACTAAGATTGTCGGGAGAAATATCAACAACCTAAGATATGCAGATGATACCATTCTAATGGCAGAAAGTGAAGAGGAACTAAAGAGCCTCTTGTTGTGGGTGACGAAGGAGACTGCAAAAGTTGGTTTGAAACTTAATATTAAGAAAACCAAGATCATGGCATCCAGCCCTCTCAATTTCTGGCAAATAGATGGGGAAGAAATGGAGATAGTGACAGATTTTATTTTCCTGGGCTCCAACATCACTGCAGACGGGGACTCCAGCCAAGAAATTAAAAGACGCTTGCTCCTGGGGAGGAAAGCCATGGCAAATCTAGACAGCACACTAAAAAGCAGAGACATCACCCTGCCAACAAAAGTGCGTATAGTCAAGGCTATGGTCTTCCCAGTTGCAATGTATGGCAGTGAAAGCTGGACCATAAGAAAGGCTGAGTGGCAAAGAATTGAGGCCTTCAAACTATGGTGCTGGAGAAGACTCCTGCAAGTCCCTTGGACTGCAAGGCGATCAAATCGGTCAGTCCTAGAGGAGATCAACCCGGACTGCTCTTTAGAAGGCCAGATCCTGAAGCTAAAGCTCAAATACTTTGGCCACCTAATGAGAAGGAAGGACTCACTGGAGAAGAGCCTAATGCTGGGAAAGATTGAGGGCAAGAGAAGAAGGGGACGACAGAGAATGAGGTGGCTGGATGGAGTCACTGAAGCAGTAGGCGTGAGCTTAAATGGACTCCAGAGGATGGTAGAGGACAGGAAGGCCTGGAGGAACGTTGTCTATGGGGTTGCGATGAGTTGGGCACAACTTCGCAATCACCACCACCACCACCAACAGCTAACAAATTTTATTCCTCTTATTTTCAAATTTCCCATGTCAAAAGAAGAGAAAAAATGCTATTTTAATTCTAAATCATATCCTCCATTATAAAAATTTAGTTATATCTAAGGGTCATCCATCCTTTTAATCATGTTCAAACAAGTATATTGAAGAGATAGTGCCCCCTCTGATAGATCAAATCCTCTGTTTTTAAAGTCTGACTCTCACTTTCTTTCTTTGCTAAGCAGCTTTCCAGTCCAGATCAATTAAATCGCCCAATCATTTTCTTTCTATTTTTGTGCAAGTTGCTTGGCATGAGAAAGACAATTTAGGTAGAGTATTTTTGGGAGGGATCTCCACTTATCCACAATCCCTAGACATTTCCTCTGTCCACTCTATGTTCTGGAATCTTCTTCCTTGTCATCAGGTGTATTTTGTAGAAAGGAGTAAAGGGTCTTTTATATTTTCATTGTAATAGGTAGGTCTTAGAGTATTTTATTTGTGTATGGCAGTCCATATTTCCCTTCTCCTATCTCCTCCATCTCTAAGTCCATTTCTTCTGCTTTGCCCTCTGATTTCTGGTTTATTTGTTCATGCTTTGTAGTTGCTGTCTGGGAGCTTTCCAATTGTAGCTTCAATTTGGAATTTGGTCCTTTACATCATCTAGGTCAGGGGTGTCAAACTGCCGGCCCATGGGCCAAATGCGTCATCTGGAAGCCGTGCCTACCCCATTGCCGGCAATGGCAAAACCATCCCAATATGTTGCGCAAT
Source organism: Vipera ursinii (assembly GCF_947247035.1). Taxonomy (NCBI): domain Eukaryota; kingdom Metazoa; phylum Chordata; class Lepidosauria; order Squamata; family Viperidae; genus Vipera; species Vipera ursinii. The sequence goes on from NC_139517.1 coordinate 30,398,318, forward strand.
GTCACATGACATCGCAAGTTTGACATGTCTGATCTAGGTTATTTTTAGTCTCATTGTGTCTCATTTGTTTGATGAATTTGATGTAGCAGAGAGAGTATTTCCTTCTGAAAGGTATTTGTTTTTTCTTGAGGCATCATTCCTAGAAATCCTCTGGTATCACCAGTCTCAGTAAGAATGGAACAAAATTTCCTCTAGCTTTCTGGTCTTTATATGTAGCCTTTATGACCCACTCCTAATAGCAATATTTTATAGTAATCCTTTGTCTCACGTATCCTGAAAATTATCAGTAAGGCAAAGTTGTAATCCACAATGTTCCAAGTGTTCCAAGTGTTCAGCCTCCCTACAGCCTGACATATTCAAAAGTCAATTTTGTCTTTCTCTCCCACTAGCTTTTGAGATTAAAAGTCCAAGCTCAGTAGGTATTTATAGTCCAAGAAGGTCAGGATGATAAATATGCCAAAATATTTTCCTTTATTGCCAACTGTTCTCCCTTGAGAGAACAGTTGGCAAGCAGCCAAGGAGCTAGTTGTAGTGCTGTACTCAAATCCACCACTAGATGTCATTCAAAGTCCATTTCCCACTCTTAAAATGAAGGTTTGGTTTCTTATATTTCATCTCAATAATTTTTTTTCCGAACAGAAAATCTTAACAATTTACCTCAGTTCTCAGACTTATCAAAGCTGTAACTTTGTATTACTTTCACTTCAGCATTGTGTATTTCTGTTCCCCATAAAAAAAATTAAAACGCCACTTCCGTTCACATCCGGAGGTTTTTCTTGGGAGAGTTTTGCAGGAAATTCAGTTGTTAAATATTAAAGAAAGGATCAGTATTCTCACCCAGTCCAAATATGCTGTTTACAGTGTGCTAATTAAAGCTTTTGTTCTTTGGTTGTCAGCAGCTAATGGCCAACCGCAGAGGTATGGCTGGTTTTTCTCCTGCCAGTTTAGAGGGCTTTCCTTGGATCAAACAGAGAGACCGCCATCTGTCCATGATCAACAAGGCACCCCTCCTTTTTCATCACATCTTCAGGGTAACTTAGGCCCTTTTCAGGGCCCCTAGCAGGGCAAAATTGGGTGTGGAATGCAGAGCTCTCCCTTCCTGCATCCCGTCTTGACACAATGCAAAACCGGAACCTACATACAGCACTTTCAGTATACCCTATTAACCACTAAGAGGTGCAGAAGTTGGGAAAGTCAGCAGAGGTGTCCGTATTTTATCTTTCTTTGTCTCAAAGATAGGTTTTGCTCATGGGCAATTCTACACTGCATTCTAAGTGACTTGTCTCCTATGTTGCTCTTCTGCCTTTAAGCCATTCTCTGCCAGGGAATGCAAGTCTTTCGGGTTGGTTCTTCTACACCAGGGGTAGGCAACCTCGGCTCTTTTATGACTCGTGGACTTCAACTTCCAGAATTCCTGAGCCAGCTATTCTGGGAGTTGAAGTCCACGAGTCATAAAAGAGCCGAGGTTGCTGACCCCTGTTCTACACCAATGTAGTGTTCATCTCACTCACTCACTCCTTTATAGTGCTGAGGCTACCATAATCAAAATAGGGAGAAAAGGTTGTTTTTTTAGATCCATGGAAACTGTGTCACAAGGAAGAAATTGTTCAGCTTCATAGAAACAAAGTAGCAATGTTTCTACATTGCAAATTAAGGGTTTTTTGTTTTTAAATAGAGGGACTGGAAGTTTTAGAGGGACTGGAAGCAATACTGTGGGCCAGGAGTGGGCCAGCAAGGGGAGCATTCTTTACCTGGCCTGGTCTGAAATGGAAAAGATTCCTATGGGAGAAGTCAGGGTTGAAAAGAACAGGAGTTTTTAGACTGAGGATAGTACATTGAGTTATTGTTGGATCAACTGCAAGTTTGTTTTAAAAACCAGCATTCATTCATTGGGTAAATCTGCAGACTGGGTAAAATGCTTGTCCAGGGTAGAAAATAGCCAATGGAGAGAAGGGATTGTGCCAAGTCCTGCATCCAATCAGAGCTGGAGCCATTACAGATAGTCCTCAACTTACAACCATTTGTTTAGTGACCATTCAAAAGTGACCTAGGATGGTTTTTCACACAACTGTTGCAGGATGCTGATGGCCATGTGATCATAATTCAGACGCTTAGCAACTGGCTCATATTTATGACACTGGTAATGTCCCAGGTTCATGTGATCACCTTCTGCGACCTTCTGACTAGCAAAGTCAATGGGGAAGCCAGATTCACTTAACAGTTGTTACTAACTTAACAGCTACAATGATTCACTTAACAACTATGGCAGTAAAGGTCATAAAATGGGGCAAGGTTCATTTAACAACTGTCTTGCTCAGGAACAGAAATTTTGGGCTCAGTTGTGGTCGTAAGTTGAGGACAAGTGCTGGAAACCATCTGCTCAAAACAGCTTAAGAAAACTCAGGCCAGAAAACAGCAGTTTTGAATCACAGCTGCAAGGCAGCAAAATATGCAAAGGGGTGAGAATGGGTAGAGGACAACCTCATTCAGTTCTTGCATTTTGGAATTGGTAAGTGTCCTACACTGGGGATGGGCCAAACACAGAAAGGGATCTGCCCTCTATGCACCACTATATGTCCTAACATTTTGACAGATATTCTCAGGGTTGCCTTCATGTTCTTGCATCTCTGACCTGTACAGTTAGTTTTGTATCTGACTTATACTATCTGTAAAGATAGTCCTCCATTTATGATTGTAATTGAACCTGGAAGCATGATTGTATGTCATGGTGGTTGTTAAGCAAGTCACCCCGTGTCGGATTTTGCTAACTTTTTTTACAGCAGTAATTAAGCGTATGCCACAATCATTAAGCAAATGCAGTGGTCATTAAACTTGTTTTCCCCAATGGGCATTTTTTTTTGCTGGAAACCAGAAGTAAATGCTTGTAAATGGCAAAACTGATTAAAATCATGATCATGTGATCATGGGACATCACATTCTGTAAATGCAAACCAATTGCCAAGCACCCAAAATGTAATCACATGACTGCATGTGTGTGGGGGACCATTGGAAGTTCAAATTTGGGTCATAAGCTCTGGGGAAGTCTGTCATTAAATGAAGACTACCTATATAATGAAGAAGAGCACATTACAAGCTCTTAGCCATAGGTAGACTTAAGTAATTCAGGCTTTTCCATCACTATGTTATTTCTTAAATAAAATTTATTTTTCTTTTCCTTTGTGAGCAACAACTACAAGAACATGAAAGTCATGCTCCTAATTTGATGTTCCTCTCTCCGCACACTTTCTTTCCACTGAGCATGTCTGTCTATTATCCAAAAGGTAGTTGCCTCTTTGCTTCAGTGAACATGCAATGGAAGAGCGGGTTTGATTAACAGAGGCACACAAAAAGTCTGACAGAACCTGTTTTCACTAATTTCTAGAATTTAGGACATTGCTGCTCAGTTGACCAAGAAAATACAATATATTGTCAGAAATGGAGACAGGATGGACATGCAATGTTTCTGAACCTTGACAGTCTTAAGAGTTCTAGGAGTTGAAGTCCACATATCTTAAAATTGCCCAGTTTGAGAAACTTTGGACCTGTATTCTATTTTACAGGGGAAGGTTGAAAGCAACATTTTTAGTGTTTAATATTTATGTTTATATTTTATATTTATATAATATCTAAATAGGATATGTTGCTATTTGGAATGGATTTCTTTGGAACTGTTGCATTTGGAATGGAAAAATTGTACGTTGGGTCTGTTAACAGTTTACATAGTGTTTAAGCTTTTTTGCCAACTGTTACTCTGGAAGTTAGGGATATTTTTGAACTTCTTTTTTTAAAAAATAAAAAAATAATCCCTTTTTCTCATGTTAAACTTTAGTTCTTTAAAATTTATGTTGGGATACTTAGACTATTTTATGTCTTTTAAATACAGTTTTGCTCTTGGCTAACATTTGAGATGTGGAATGTTGAGTTTTATATATTTTAATTAACTTATTTTAGGATTTTGTTTGATAATCGGATTGGAGAAGATGTTACTTGACTGCCTATTAAGAAATGAATTATGAATTATATAACCAACAGACTGAGCATATATATGCACAGGTCACCCTACCACCATATTTCAGTTTAAATCCTAGTCATTTAAAAAAAAAGTTTCAGTGAATAAAAATCAACATACACAAATACTATACAAGTCAACCTTTTTGGAAAGATGATACATTTCCTCTTTGCCCGCCTATCCCAAATATTCATCAAAAGTAGTATATAGAAAAACTGATGCATGTTGAGATAGGATTTGAATGGGGGTTGAGGAAGAGGAGAGGGAGACCCTTGTCTCTATTTTCCTTCTGTAAAATCTTCTGCTTTGATTGTCTTAATTAATCAAGGAGAGTAACTGGGGTACTTGACCTAATGCAACAAAACCTCTTTACAATGAGGGCACAACCTGTGGTGTGTGTGTACCCTTCCAGTTCTATATTTTGCTATTTCCAAAAATGGCCCTGCTGAAATTTTATGTAATGGTATATCCAGGAATGACTTTGGGAGACAGAGGAAAGAGCCACAGCTAGGAGAAAAGTCACCTAAGAGACATGGAGATGGAATGTGGCTATGGCAAAAATCCCCGAAGGGAACCTGTAAAGGTGACCAAGGAGAAAGTTACTACCAGATTCTCTTAATGTAACTTTACAATAAAGCAGAGTTACTTCATCTGAGCTTACTTCCTATCTGACCTACTGTGAAAGGCTGACATTCAATGGTAAACAATTGTACCATGATAATGCCAGGGTTCCCTCCTGCTTTTTAAAACAAATCAAACAGTAAAACAAATGCTTGAAAGCTTAATCAATGAATGCAAAAATAAAGCAGAGATATTTTATTAAATAAAAAGACATCCTAAGCGTTCCCCAAAGGGATTCTCCAAAGGTTAAAAGAAACTAAAAATTGTTTCTAAAAACATGTAGCTGCTTCCCACAAAAGGATTGCTTACTCTGTGTTGACAAATTCTTTAGAAAGGAGAAAGCCAAAAATATCAAGAATCACCTTAAAAAAACTCAGACTGCTATCCAGTATTTTGCAGTCAAATTAATCCTTTTATCAGCTGAATTAACTCACTGTTGCTAGCCTGCTCTTTTCCAAATTGCTGCTATTAATTTATCCATTTCAGCCAAATTGACATCTATACTAATCTATCACTTTTTTCTGTCTAATCATACGCTCTTGTACAAGAAATTTGTGCTCTAGGTGTGCTGGACTGCATTTCCTATTATAGCGACAGATAATGGAACTAGTTCAGCATCTCTGAGAGATAATAGATGGGGAAGGCTATCAGTCATTTCCAGCAGAAATTAATGAATCCAGGACTAATAATTTGCACTCATCTTAATGCCAAGGCCCACCAGAAAGGAATAGTGATGATTGTTAAAGAAAATTCAGAGACAGATGGGGAACTGCTTATGAAGTGGGCTGTGTTTCACGATGTTGGGCTATGAGGGCAAGATGACTCCAATACTATGCTTGCATGAAATTCGCTTGCTGCATAACCGAGCTTCTGCTTGTGCTCCTAGACCTCGTCCCCAGATTAATTTATTTTATTTTAATTTTATTAGATTTATATACCGCCCTTTCCCGAAGGACTCAGGGCGGTTTACAGGGTATTTAAAACAACCAGTACAAAAGTTAAAAACAAATTTAAAAAGATTAAATTATCCCTAAAATTAAAAAACCCCAGTTAAAAATTCTCAGCCTGGGCCGGAGAGCTCAAAGAGCCAGGTCTTCAGGCCTCGGCGGAATGAACGGAGGTCGGGGGCAGTCCTAAGCTCCATGGGCAGCTGGTACCAGAGGGCAGGTGCACCCACAGAGAAGGCCCTTCCCCTGGGTGTTATCCGCCGACAGTCTTTTATTGGCGGCGCCCTGAGAAGACCCTCCCTGTGGGAGCGCACTGGACAAAGGGAGCTTGATGCTTAATGTTAGAGCCTTCTTGGTTTTAGCATTGAAGTGAGATTTCAATAGAGTTTAGGAATTCCTGGTCTTCTGTGATAGAATGTACACCTGGAGGAGCAACAGGGGAGAGTTTTGGCAAGTCACAGAGAAGCTTAGATTAAGACACTGCACAGATGGGGGAGGGTGAAAATGTTCAGAGAAACACTACCCTTGAATTTCCCATCTAGTAATTTAGAAGGTTATAGCCTTTATTTGGCAAGATTCTGTCCATTAAGTGTAAGATAATAAAGGATTGAACTCAACTGGATTTCACTCTGTTCTATGCAGGCTTGAGCCTGACACCTTCACAGTAACCATATCTCCCAGATAATCTCTGGGTTAGTGTATGTGTACAATTATATTCTGGATTGGGTAGAATGGCAACCCCTGAGGGAACAAAAGTTAAACATTCTATTTACAGATCTTAGTAAAGTTTGGATTCTCATTAGTATTATGTTGTGATTCGGGGTCAGCCTGTGGGTTCGGCAGTTGGGTCGGATGATTCAGAGGAGGAGGAGGGGGGTGTTGGAGACCTTGCTGAGGATAGTATTGAGGCTCCGCAGAGCCCCCAGCCAGGCCCCTCCCATCTGGTCACGACGCAGACCCAGCTGTGTGAGCCTGACAGCTTGGATGAAGATGACCCACAGCTAGCCCTGTTCAAGGATGCCCGACGCAGGAGGCAGTCAATCAGGAGTAAACAGAGGAAGGCAATGGGGCACCTCGGAAGGAGGCAGAGAGAAGCCATGCCCTGAACTGTTTAAAAGGGGAATGTGTGGGAGGGCTGGTTTGCTGAAGGCAACCATTTGAATAGCTCCTGTTTCATGGTTCATGTTTGCTCTCTTTGCTCTGTTTGCTCTGTTTTATGTTAATAAATTTGGCAGGCTTAGTTCCAGCCTCTTGCCGTTTTGTAAAAGGGGTTGTCCCTGCCTTTTCTGCAGGGCCGGTAGTAGGCTGGTACAGAACAGATTAATAGGGTCAGTTCAGAGATCAGAGCAGGGAAAAATTCAAATACTATATACCAGGGGTGTCACACTGATGGCCCACTGGCTGGGTGCATCATGCTGAAACCACGCCCAATGGGGAAAAACTCACAATATGTCGCAACATGTCATGTGACGTTGTGAATTTGACACCCCTGCTATGAACAATAGAAAAGGCTCTTTTGTTTCTGTTGCAGGGCTTTTTTTCTCATAGAATGCCCAGAGTGGAGTTCCGGCACCTTTTTTGAATGGAACCTTGTAGGGTAGGCAAGGCGGGTTGTATGACATGTGTGAGTTCTGGCACCTTTTTCTTTTACAAAAAAAGCACTGAGTATAAGGTTAAAATTTGAAAAGATGTCATGCATAGTTCTCACCATGGTCCTGACCCTTTTGCCTGATAACTTAATTCCATCCTCTTTCTTCCATCAGTCAGTGCTCTGAACCCAATGAATTTGTTCTTTCCTCAGTGACTGGGGCTAAGGAAGGTTTCTTTTTAAAAGTCCTCCCCCCAATACTTTATTTGAACTTCTGTAAATCTTGATGTCCCATCATATCTTTCATCTGTAAATGAAAAGTGTCTTTTTGCTAAAGAACCCAGACATATGAGTTACTATATAACAAGCATGGATCTGAGGCATCCTGGGGGAATGGGAATGGGAGAGGGAAGAGGTGTCACACATTATTAGGATGTCCTCAGGGAAATGACATGAATTATGTACTGTCTAGAATTTGTTACATGATATATAATAATTCATATATCATATAATTGTTTATTATATAATTTGCCCCATGTGCATGATAACTTGATACATGTAATGTTGCTGTGACTGCTAGAGAAATGAATTCCTTTGCTTTGTATGTAAGTACAGTTGGTAGTTATATATTTATAATAGCTCTCCCAGACAGCTATTCTCCAGATGCTTGTTTGAGGTGATGGGCATTGTACTTCAACATACAGGTAGCCCTCAACATACAAGTACAGTTGGGACCAGAATTTCTGTTGTTAAGCAAGATGCTTGTTAAGTGAGATTTTACAATTTTTGCCATAGTTGTTAAGCAAATCACTGCAATTAAGTGAATCATGGTGGTTGTTAAGCTGACTGGTGGGGAAGGTTGCAAATGGCAATTACATGACTCCAGGAAGTTGTAACTATTGTAAAAACAGGGCTTTTTTTCTCATAGAACACTCAGAACGGAGTTCCGGCACCTTTTTGGGATAGAACCTTGTAGGGTAGGCAAGGCGGGTTGTATGACATGTGTGAGTTCCGGCACCTTTTTCTTTTACAAAAAAAGCACTGTGTAAAAACATGCTGGTTCTCAAGTGCCTGAATTTGATCATGTGACTGTGGGGATGCTTTCATGGTTGTAAGTGCAAGGATCAATTGTAAGTCACTCTTTTCAGTACCATTGTAATTTTGAAAGCTTGTCAAATGAATGGTTGTAAGTTGAGGACCACTTGCACCTTGAGGCCAGGTTGAGGAAGGCTGAATTTATAAAATATTAACTGCTATGGGAAACAGCATGATTGTGCTGAAGCAGGTATATGATTTAATCTTAAGTCATTATGTCCTTATTAAAACTATAGAAATGTCCTGTCATTATAGAATACTCCATCCACATCCGCATTAAAAATTTTCTGTTATGTCATCTGAAAGCCACTTCACCCAACCCCTGATTGAAGTTCTCAATACATCTGAAATGATTGTGCTTCTCTCCCCAGTGAATAAAGACTTGGGGAATAAAACAAAGAAGCATTGGGGCTTGCCAAGAGAAAATCCAGGTTCAGTGACAGGATCCAACTGGGACCCTACTCATTCTATTGTAATATGAATACTGCATCACCATCAGTAACAAACGCAGCATTAAAAATCCATTACTAAACATTTTTCTCTTGAATATCACTGAATGTGCAGCAGTTACAGTTGCAAACAGATTGGAGGTTAAATTAACATCTGTCAGATTTTAATTGTGCTTGGTTGGAAGTTCTTAGTTTAGTGATTAAAAGAGTCTTGGAAATGCTTGGATAGGCTCAACTTTCAATCAGTTATTCTGTTTTACAACTGCAGTAGTTCTAATCAACCAGAGGAAAGGATATGACTAACCAGCAATACTTCTGCTTCACTTCAACTCTGGTTAAACATTAGGTGTGAATGTGAAGACTAGGGATGGAGGCAGTGTTCTCAAAATCAAACATTCTCCAGATTTCCCTCACCAGCACAGCCAGAATTCAAGGAATGTGACAGCTGATTCAAAAGCCAGAAGAACCCACAGCGAAGATATGGAGACCCTCAACCGCTCCCATGATACCACCTGGTGCAAAGAACAGGGCTGGTGATAGAAGACCAGCCTACTATTGCCCACCAATGTAGCACCATTTGTGGGGGGGAACCTAGACTGAGGTTAGTTCATGTTTATTCTTAGGAATTCTACTACAAGGGAGGGGAATCTGTGCTTTTCAGAGGCTGTTGAATTACAACTCCTCAGCCTCAGCCAACATGGGCAACAATGAGGGTTGCTAGGAGTTGTAGTTTTGCAGTCTCTGGAGGGCTACAGGTTCCATGTGCTGGTATTGTAGATTGTCAGCTTTCTTCTCCAGCTATCTCTGAACATGGAAAAACCATAGGAATACTCTCTATACATCTCTTTAATTTGGTTTTAAAACCTTAGATGTTTTGGACGAAAGAGAAGGTACTGTGGTAGAGAAAAAAGGATGGTCAAGTACATTTTGCCAGGGGAAAATGAGAATAGTTGGCCACTGCTTGTTCTTGTTGACTCTTTAGCTCATTTTTAATCTGTTCTTTTCCCTCAGTTCAAAGAATGGAGTCATGCCCTTTGCTAGGGCACAAGGTGGTCTGTTTGCTTTTGCCCCAGTGTGATATGATCACAGAACTAATCATTTCCTGCTTGGTAAGCGACTATTAGCAAATGGGTGACTTCCCAAACAGATTTCCCCTCTTCTCAGTGTAGTATTACGTTCAGATGACTTTATGGCTACAAGTATTTTTCATGTATTTTTCTTGTTAGTGTAGAGCAGGGGTAGGCAACCTTGGCTCTTTTATGACTTGTGGACTTCAACTCCCAGAATTCCTGCTGGCTCAGGAATTCTGGGAGTTGAAGTCCATGAGTCATAAAAGAGCCAAGGTTGCCTACACCTGGTGTAGAGAAATGGTTTGGGATTATCTTCTTCCAATATTCTTTTTGATGCATTCCTGGGATAGCCTGGTGATCTACCATTTAAGCCTTAACCTGGTCTGAGCTTGGTCAAGTTCAGCCAAGTTCACTTAGTGTAATGGGCAGTAGGAATGACCTTGAAGAACAGAAGGAAAAGTTGCAACCAAGACAAAAATCAGATAAAATCTGAATATGGGACAGAAATGTAATTTCAGAAAGTGATTAAGGCAAGACCCTCTTTAATTTCTGTGAAGATAAAAGGGGGAGGGGGAATTACATTCCGATTTTGTAACCTGACCTTGGGACATGGAGTGAAATGCTGCTACCTACAGAACTGTCAAATAAGATAGCATGAACAGCAGGCAAAGCAAGAGGCTCAGAAGAGAACTTTTACCTCTCAGGCTGTAAAAGTCATGGTGAGAGATTTATACTTTCAGCCTTGTAAGGGTCTGCTAATGTAGCCTTACAATAGAACAACATTAGTTTAGCTTGTTGTGTTTCCTGGGTGGTTTACCTGGTAAGTCTGAAAGATTTTCAAGACTGTTACTGCAACTTATAATAATAGTATTATTAGCATTTGTAATACTGGTTCTCTGGTTTACCTTGAAAGGCTCACAATTAAGTGCTGTCATGTCAGATAAGGAAATAAGCTACTATAATCTATATCTGAACTTCCTAGAACCGTGGTGGGCACGCGTGCTGCAGGTGGCACGTAGAACCCTCTCTGTGGGCACACACGCCATTGCCCCAGTCCTAGGTCTTCAGCTGGGTTTTATAAAACCTTTTCACTTTAGGCCTCCACCCCCATGTGCAAAAAATTTAATCAAACAGTGTCACCTTCTTGCAGGAAAAAAAGATCTCGCAAAGTTGGAATTGATTGATTGAATTTTTTAATCCCACCCAGTCTGCCATTACCACTGCAGCCACACCCACCCAATTGGTCATACCCACTTAATTGGCCACACCCACCCAATTGGCCACACCCACCCGGCACCTGACGATACAAAAATGGGTTTTGGGTTACAGTTTGGGCACTCGGTGTCTAAAAGGTTCGCCATCATTGTCCTAGAATAAGCCAAATGAAATTGTGGGGTAATGTAGTTGTGGTGGTTATAAGGTACTAGAAGATCCCTTCAAATTTTGGAAGATGGCTATCATGTCACTTATAAGCCTTTATTAGGCTAAACATACCTAGTTCCCTTTACATTGTTGTATATTCCATTCAGTAGGCATAAAGCGACATGAAGTGTTGTAAACAGGAACTGGTTTGTTCGGAAGGTTAACAGGTACAGAAGCAAAGCAATAGCTGCTGTGCAGCTATTTATGCAGTTGGCCACTAGGTGGCAGCCAATAGGTTTGAAGGAGGCATTCCCTGACAGTTGTTTTTGATATTTGTCGACAGCTGCTCTAAATGGTTGGAAGTAATTCCCATTTCCACTATGACTACTGCTAGGACCATCCAGGTCCTTAGGAAATATTTTGCTACACATGGGCTGCCAAACGTCTTGGTCTCTGACAATGGAGCCCAATTCACAGTGTCCAAATTTCAGGCCTTCTTAAAGGCCAACCTTATAAGGGGAGAGAGAACTGACCCCTGAGGAACTCCACAAACGAGAGGCCTCGGGGCGGATCTCTGCCCTCCCATCAACACCAACTGTGAGTGGCTCAGGAGATAGGAGTAGAACCACTGCAAAACAGTGCCTCCCACTCCCAACCCCCTGAGAAGCCGCAATAGGATACCATGGTCGATGGTATCAAAAGCCGCTGAGAGATCTAATAGGATTAGGACAGAGGAACAACCCGTCCTGAGCCCGCCAGAGATCATTCACCAGCACGACCAATGCCATCTCCATGCTGTACCCAGGCCTGAAGCCCGATTGGTATGGGTCAAGCTGATGCGCCACCACACTCTCAACAACCTTCGCCAAAAAGCGAAGGTTGGAGACTGGACAATAATTATTTAAAATCACTGGGTCCAGGGCAGGCTTCTTGAGAAGGGGCCTCACCACTGCCTCCTTCAAAGCAGCAGGGAAGACACCCTCACTCAAAGAGGCAGATATTACTGCCTGGAACCAGCTTCATGTCTCCTCCCGAGCTGCATAAATCTGTTCTGTACCAGCCTGCTACCGGCCCTGCAGAAAAGGCAACCCCTTTATAAACGGCAAGAGGCTGGAATGACGTCTGCCAAATTTATTACTACAAAAAACAAACAAGACATGAACCAAGATTCAGGAGCTTTGAAACACTATCTGAGCGGTTGCTTTCAGCAAACCAGCCCTCCCCAAACATTCCCTTTATAAAGAGTTCAGGGCGTGGCCTCTCTTTGCCTCCTTCCGAGAAGCCCCACAGCCTTCCTCTGTTTACTCCTACTTGACTGCCTCCTGCGCCGGGCGTCCTTGAACAGGGCCAGCTGTGGGTCATCTTCATCCACACTGTCAGGCTCACACAGCTGGGTCTCCATGGTGACCAAGTGAGAGGGGCCTGCCTGAGGGCTATCATCAGCAAGATCTTCAACCCCCTCAGCAAGGTTTTCAACACCCCCCTCCTCCTCTGATTCGTCTGACCCAACTGCCGAACCCACAGGCTGACCCTGAATCACAACAAAATCAGCCAGGAGGGACACGGGTCCAATAAACAGGTGGTGGAGCTCAGCCTCCCCATAATCCTGTCCACATCATCAGGGGAAACAGGATCGAACTCAGTCCAGATAACATGCTCAAGACCGTCCGATTCCTCCACGTCGGACTCTGCCCAGTCAGAGTCCAAACCGGCCCGAATCTGAGCGATTTTGTCCGTCAGATGATGACTAAACTCCTCGGCCCGACCCTGCAAGGGCTCCTCCCTCACCTCCTGATTAAGAAGGGAGCGAGTCACCCTAAACAGGGTGGCCAGGTGATTATCTGTGGACATGATGAGGGCAGCGAAGTAGTTAGCCCTCGCTGTCCTCATCGCTGCAAGATAAGACCTTACAAAGGTTCTTAACTGCAATCGGTCAGATTCGGAATGGCTGGACCTCCAACCACTCTCTAGACCCCATCTCCGACCCTTCATCTCCCGGAGCTCCGCAGAGAACCATGGAGCCCAATGGGATCTGCACTGGGTCAGGGATCGCAAGGGTACAACACAGTCGAGTGCCTCAGCGGCCGCCCTTTCCCAGGCATCCACCAAGGCATCGACTGGGCTGTGAGTGAGGGCAATGGGTATAGACCCAAGTGCCATCTGGAACCGTTCTGGGTCCATTAGGTGCCTGGGGAGGAACCATCTGGTCAGTTCCGCAGCCCAGTGGTGGGGGGTGGCATAACAGAAGACCAGCTGCAGGAGGTGATGATTGGACCCTGACAGGGGAACAATAGTTGGTGAACCCCCTCCCAAATCATCCAGCCATTGTCCAGACAAGAACACCAGGTCGAGAGTGTGACCCCCCCCACATGAGCCGGGCCCTGAATTACTTGGGTCAGGTCCATGGCCATCATGGAAGCCATGAACTCCCAAGCTAACTCAGACAACCCTCCCAGGGAAGGCAGGTTGAAGTCACCCAGAACTATAAGCCTGGGGAACTCCACCGCCAGCCCTGAGAGGGTGTCGAGCAGCTCGGGCAGGGCTGTTGCCACACAGCTGGGTGCCAGGTATGTGAGCAACAAGCCCATCTGAGCCTGAGGGCCACATCTCAGGAGGAGGGACTCACTCCTGGCCATCTGGACAATGGTGGTCTCCCACGGGCATAAAGTCTCCCGGATAACCACCGCCACTCCTCCACCCCTACTCTGAGCCCGTGGCCAGTGTAGCACACATAAACCTGGGGGGCATAACTTGGTCAGAGGAACCCCTCCCTCCGAGCCCAACCAAGTTTCCATGATGCATGCCAGATCTGCGCATTCCTCCTCGATCAAGTCATGAACGAGGGGAGCCTTGTTAACAACGGATCTGGCATTAAAATAGACCAGCCTAAGCTCAGGGACCTGATCACCCTCATCCCCGGGCAAAAGGGTGCTAACAGGAGGGTCAGAGTGCGCCACCACTCGAAGACAGCGGGGGCACGATCCCAGATGTTGATGCAGCCCTCCGTGCAACCACCTGCTGCCATTCCCTATCGTCATGGGGATTTGAAACCCCACCCCAGCATACACAGAACCATCAGCCTCCACTCCCAACCCCATCCCGCCGGAACCCCTAACAGGCCCAGACTGAATGCCGGTTAATAATTCCCTCCCCACCCTACTATTCCTCCCCCTCCCTAACCTTTTAAAATAACCGGCTAAAAAATATATCAGAGGCCTCTTAATGCTTCTCCACCTGAGGCCCCTGTCTAAGCCCAACCACCTCTCAGGGTCCCAACAATTGGGCCCGTCATTAAGGGGAATGCAGGAAAAGGTGGCCGGTCATACCCAGCTGGGAGAAACCCCCCTGAGGTCATACAAATTGGCTCCAGAATAATGAAGGTGAGCCATACGACAATAAAAGTGTCCACATAGGGCAAATATTAACAATGGGTAGTCCGATGATGTAGAATAATATCCAGATGACGATGATATTGGCTGAGGAGTCCAACCTGGGGTGGACAGAGTAAGGAATCCTGGGGCAAGCCTACCCCAACTGGTCTCCCACACCAGTGGGGCGGTCGATGACCAATCCAAGACCGCCCTCCCACCACGGTCAAGTCCCAGGTCCAATCTGGACTATCAATAGGGAAGTCTTAACTCCAACCGGACATAGAAACACAGCTATGGCCGATCTTCGGGCCATAGTAGTACCTGCCAACCAGCACAAGGAAGTGGGCCAGGCCGCAGCCGATCTTCGGGCTGCCAGCCACTGCCGCCATTCCGGGGGGGCAAAGGCATCCCCACCCACAAGTGCCCACCAGCTGATCCAAGCAATGGTTCGGGCTGCAGATGACCTTCAAGTCGTTTTACTCCCATTAGGTCTTCCGAGTCAGGTCACCCCCATTCCTCCAAACAGAGGGAAGGCATCCACAGTGCAATGGTGAGCAGAGGGAATTCCCAGCAATAAGTCGAGGCATCCACCAACAAATCCAGGGCAAAACCGCGGCCGATGTCCGGGCTGGAAAGCCACCACCGCCATCTGGGGGGAGAGGGAGGGCTCCACGCCGCCAAAAATGGTGCCTGCCAGCTGATAATGATCCCAACTCCTGACTGAATCTCTGGCTCATCAGATCGTCGTCACCACCCCTCCGAACAAGCAGGGAGTGTCCACGGCGAGAAGACAAGTGGAGGGAGCCTGCAACAAATGGAGGAAGCCTGCAGCAAGTTCAGCATCCACCAGCAAATCCAAGGCAACAAGGCCCAACCATGATCGATCTCCAGGCTGGTAGGCCGGCGCCACTATCTGAAGGGGGAGGGAGGGCTCAGCGTCACCAAAAACAGCACCTAGCAGATGTCTCTATGTCCAACTCCCCATTAAATTGTCCTACCATGCCATGCCTCGGCTGGGCCTCCCCAACTGACCCATTTGGAGCCCATTGCGGAGTGCACAGAGCTCAAGCTGCAGCTGCCGCCATCTTGGGAAAAGAAAAAAAAGTTCCCATGCCCATAGTTTCGGGCCCACACTCCATCACCCACTTGCAACCCCCTTGGAGCCTTTGGGTGTGGGGTGTTTGCTGCCACCTGGTCAGGGTGCAACCTGTTTCGTGATGAGCCTTCTTCCCCAGTGAAGCTCTGCTGGGCTCTTACCTGTTGCTGTACAAAGCGTAGTGTGCTGGCAAAGCAAGAAATCAGCCAGCCTATGGTGCCAATCTCCGGTCACTATGCACTTGAGTGACTCCTTTGTTGTGCGCACCATGCATTTGGCCTGCCCGTTAGTCAAGGGGTGTAAGGGAGCTGATGTTATATGCCTTACGAGGTTAGTCCTCAAGAAGGCTTGAAACTACCACTGTGAACTGGGCCCTGTTGTCTGAGACTATGACAGCCCGTGTGTGGCAAAGAGCTTTCCAAGCACCTGGATGGTCCTAGCAGTTGTCACAGTTGCAATAGGAATTACTTGCAAGCATTTAGAGTGGCTGTCAATCACTATCAAAAATAGCCATCCCTGAAAGGACCCAGCGAAGTCAATGTGAATTCTTGACCACGGTGTATGAGTTTCCTTCCATCTGTGGACAGGAGCATGTGGCATTTCTGGTCTGGACTGTTGACACATGCAACACACATGTACTTGGGATTCGATAGCCTTATCTAACCCTGGCTACCATAGGCAGCTTTGTGTCAATGCCTTCATCTGGACTATGCCCGGATGTCCCTCATGCAGAGACTGAAGCACATGGTTCCTTAGTGAACTGGGGACAATAACTCTGCTTCCCCATAAGATGCAACCCTTGTGAGCTGAAAGCTCATGTCTACATGTGATGTAACTCTGGAACTCTGGTCCAGGACTGTTTTCCAGCCACCCTGTGTGAATCCAGGATAGCATCCTGATTAAAACCTTGTTTGCAGCAGTTTGTGCAGCCACATCCCCAGCATGGAGGGGAAATTCAGGCAAGTCAAGTCCTGAATTGACAAAATGCAAGCTGCTGGAGCTGGATCTGGCTCTACCTGTGGCAATGGCAACCTGCTAAGGCTGTCTGCATGGCCCATGTCTTTGCTGGGTTTGTGAATCAGCCTGTAGCTGTAGGCTGGCATAAAAATGGACCATCTTAACATCCTAGGGGACAGTATTTGAGGCATCTGCCTATCTGTAGTAAATAACCCCAATAGTGGCCGTGAAACCCCAATAGAAGACCGTGAATTCCCTGCCATACAAATAATCATGGAATTTCTTCACCCCGGCCACAACGGCCAAGGCCTCTTTGTCAATTTGAGCATAATTGCGCTCAGCTGAGGACAAGGTCCTTGAATAATAGGCAATTGGGACATGAGTCCCATCACTTGCCAAATGGCTTAAAACAGTCCCTACCCCATAAGGGGATGCGTCACACACAATGCATACAAGCAATGATTCTTTAAAGTGCATAAGCACTGAATTGGAGGACAGTAGCGATTTTACTGCCTTAAAGCTGTTTCGTGAACCTTGGTCCACTTCCATAGGGTGTTTTTTCTAAGAGCCGGTGTAATGGCTCTGCCACTATGGCCTTGTTAGGAAGGAACGCATGGTAAAAATTAAGGAGACCCAGGAATGCCTGAAGCTCTCCTTTTGACCTGGGGCTAGGTGCCAGCTGAATGGGCTTCAGCTTGGACTTGGAAGGGTGGATGCCTTCAGCATCATTACGAAATCCCAGGAACTCAGTAGAAGAGACCCCAATGTTACACTTATTTCTTTTCAATTTAAGGCCCGCTTTGCAGAACCGTTGAAGGACAGCTTTGAGCCTTCTTGCAAGCACCTCAGTGGACTCACCAGTGATGAGCACATCATTGAAGTAGGGGCAAACCCCTGGAATGCCTTGAGCGTATGGTCCATGACACCTTGGAAAATTCCTGGGGCCACACTAACCCCGAATTGAAGGCATTTGTCTTTTTTTTAAATACAAGTTTTATTATTTTTTTAATTTTACATCCAGGTATTTATGAAGAAATACGGTGGTTGGGTAGTTAAAAGTAAACAATAGCAAATAACAAAATCATTTGTAGATAGCTCAAGTTACATCAACAAGAATTCCCTCTCTGATTTCCTTAGTTATGATAACATAATCAAATTAATCAAATTATTTCATTTCTAATTGTGACACAATCAATTAGAACAATTTTCAATATATTTTCACTAATAGATATCCATGTCCTGTTTTTGAATTTACCTAATTGCAATAGAATATTTCAAAGTAGTCTGTAATATATAGAAGAAAACTTAATTTTCAGGTAACCCCCATTTCCCCCATTTCATTATATAGTAATTATCCTGTCTAAAATACGTATATTATTCATTTCAATGCATTCTTATTTTATACAAGTATATTCTGTTTATCATGTTAATAGTTCACCAATTATTGAACAAATATTTTTGTTGTATCCTTCCAGATTCTATAATATAAATTCATTCTAATAGCTAACTTTCCCTTCCCTTAGAAGTCTAGAACTTAAATACAAAATCAGTTTATATCTTTTAAAAGTTCCCCTTAGCCCATTAAGAGAAATTTTAATCTCTATCATTACAACAAATATATTCTATTTATCATCTGGCTTTTGTTTGCTCAGCCAGTGCCAAAATTGTTTCAAGTATCAGTTTATAGTTAAGTAGTGGAATATAATCCTCCATTATTATTTTTTGATGTTTACAGATAGGTCTTTCATGGAGGCTATTTTAATAAGAGTCAGTGAGTGTCCACCTCCACTATTCCTAGAGATTGGTTTTGGTGCCAGGTGTTCCAAATTCTTATCTTTAAAAATAGTGTCAAGGACAAATCTGTATTTCAGCCAGCTCTCACAATAAAGAAAAGTTTTAGTTGCTATACCAGGTTTCGCCACAATATGTCATCAATAGCATATAAAAGAAGATGTAAAATCTTTTTCCAGACTGATATGAGGCTTTTATCCAATTAATCAGTATTTTTCTTTTCCTCTTCTTTCACAGCTTAAGCAGAAAATAGGGTAGTAGGTCCCCACAGAAATAAAAGCTTTTTAATAGCCCAGGAATTTCAAAAGTACAAATAAGGTTGCTTAATTTTTTAGCTTAGTGATTTCGTTTTTTTTAAGGCTTTAAAATTTTTGTTCCCCAAGTAAGCAGTCGCCAATCTTTCAAAAGAGGGGCAGGAAATTTTCAAAAAAGTCCCACAGGAAAGTAGTTAGGGGAATAAGAAAGGTAAGGTCTCACCCAGATCCACCAGATTGCTCCATTGTGCTTGATGGTGCTTTTGGCTTTTGGCAGGGAATGGCTTAATGATCGGCCATCTTAATGACTGATCTCTTCTTCTTTGGGCCAGAGGAGCTGCTCTGGATCAAACGGAGGGCTGCTGCCCTTCTGTGATCACAAGGAGGGCCTCCTCATGGTGGTTGCCCCTCCAGGGTGACTTTCAACCCTTTTTAGGGTCCTATCTCCATGGAAGATAGATCAGATGACAGGGAGAGGCTTCTTCCCGCACGTCCACAGGCGTCCCACGCGCAAACCGGAAGCCGAAGACATTTGACATTAAAAGCCTCCCTGTGTGTTACAATAGTTTGTGCAGCTGCTGTGGCCTTGTACACAGGTAACTGCTGATAGGCCTGTGCCAAATCTAATTTAGCAAACACAGTGCCCCCTTGCAGTGATGCCAAGATGTGGCTGATGACTGGCACTGGGTACGCATGCTGCTTAAGTGCCCTATTTATGGTGCACTTGTAATCAATGCAAATTCTGACCTCTCTGTTGGCCTTAAGTGTCATTACAATTGGGGTTTCCCATTCACCCTCATCTACGGGCTGTAGTACCCCCTGGCTGACTAGCTTGTCCAGCTCTGCATCAATTTTATGATTAAGCACAAATGGCACACTACAGGGTTTGATCCTAATAGGCATTATGGCAGGATCAAGTTTAAAGGCTATCGGAGGGCCCTTGTGTCAAAAACATCCGCAAACTCCTCGCATACTGATGCTAAGTTTGCCGCTTGTGTCTGGTGGATTCCAGTGACTTGGATGCTCAGAGCATCAAACCAATCAAGCCCTATTAAGCTCATTCTCTGGCCCTCCACCACAATCACATCCAGGGCCCCCAAAAACTCCTTGAACTTGACGGCCAAAGTGGCCTCACCTTTGACAGCAACTTGGGAGTTTTGGAAGTTGGTCAGTATGATGTCAGATGGCCTAAGCTTGGCCCACCTCTTGCTACAAATGCAGACGAACTGGAAAGTCTCCAGGGAAATGATGGACACCACTGAACCTGTGTCCAGTTCCATCCGGCAAGGGATGCCTTGCAGCTCGACCTGAAGCCAAAGTTTGGGTTTAAGGGGATGGCAAGCTCCTATGCAGCAAATGCTCCAAAGGCTGGAGCAAAACCCTATACTATGCTGCCCCGGGGCCCCAGTACCTCTCCTGCTCAGAATGTCCAATTGGCAGTCCTTCTGGCAACCTCTGCAGACTAATGCAATGTGGCTGGTCTTTCCGCAGGCCTGACACGTGGCTGTCTAGAACCTACAGTCCGTTCGTTGGTGGCTGCCGCCACAGACCAAACACCGAGGGAAGGGAACTACCTTGTAAGGAGTCTTCAGTTCCTTGTCATGGTGCCATTGGATCTTGTTAACTTCATGGTTGGAGTCAACGTCTTCTGGAAGTTTGGCATCCTTGTGGTGGATGGCTTCCTCGTGCTGAGTGCTTTTGGCGGGTCATATGGCCTTTACGGCTCTGCCAGCAGCTTCATCCACCATGACTTCTTTTAAGGCTTCCTGGAGCAAGAGAGTCTCTTTTGCAAAAAGTTTCTGTTGCAGCTCTCTGCTCCATAGTCCACAGATGAGTCGGTCTTGAAGCCTTTCTTCCAAGTCTGAAAATTGGCACAGGCACGAAGCTTGTCTCAACGCTGCAATGAATTCTGTGGCCATCTCTCCAGGTTATTGAACTTGTTGTTCGAAGGTGTGGCTCCACACAATTACTAACAGCTTGGGCTGGAAGTGGTCACCAAGCTGTAAGTAACAGACTCCAGTTGTGCCAGTGCGACTAAGTTCTCCGCGATGTCAAAGGTTGCAGACCCACAAACACAGAGGAGTGTTGCGGCCTTCAGGCCATCTTTGGCAACTTGGTTGGCAAAGAGGTAGTTTTTTACTCTTGAGATGTAGGATGACCATCTCTCTGGGTGAGTAACATCAAATTCCTCAAGCTTTCCGACTTTTGCCATCTTTGGGAAGTCTTTGCGGCTCAGGTCTCTCATTGCCTCATCCTGCTTCTTCTTTAGGCCCTGGGACTGGTCCACATGGCAGGGTGGTTGCTAGCGTGGCTTGCTAGGCCAACTGAGGGGGGGAATGCATTCCCTGCTAGGCGCTTGCTGGCCTCACCCCCTAGTGACTTTCAGCTCTTCTAAAGAAGCAGGATCCCACCTTCGTCGCCAGAGTTGTGTAGCGAGTTCTGTCGAGGCAGTAAGTGAGATGAGAGGTTGCAAACAGGAACATTGCTTTATTAAGGCAAACAGAAACAGAACTGAAACTGAGGCTTCTGGGCAGCTACTTATATTGTTGGCCACTAGGCAACAGCCAATAGGTTTAAAGGAACCCATTCCCACCCCAAATCATCCAATAATCTTCTTGGAGACTGCATGTCTGGCTAGTCAGTGACCATTACACAGACACCCTAATTGAGCAACCTTAAGCAGCATTCAATAGACACATGAAAGCAGTTCAAGTAAAATCCCAATACATTACAAGAACCGTAATAGCTTTTCCACCCCATGCACCAGGAGGTCTCTGAAAGTTTTAGTGGTTCCAAGATAATATCTGCCAGCTCCTTCAGACTCCTGGGTTGTAAACCAACTGGTCCCAAGGTTTGAACTCATGCAAGGTGGACAGATATTTTCTTATCAATTCCTTGCCTAGTTTGACTTGCGTTCCTGTTCTATCTCCCCCAGTGCTGGTTTTGATAGGTTGGGCTATTTCTTCCTTTTGTGTAAAAATAGATGCAAAGAAGGAATTAAGCAGTTCTATTTTTTCCCTGCTGCCTGTCATCTCTTGTTATCTTCTCCCAGTAGTATATCTATCATTTCCTTGACTTTCTTCTTGTTCCTTACACATTGAAAGAATCTTTTTTTGTTATTTCTGGCATTTCTTGCCAGTCTTAGTTCATTCTAAGTCTTAGCCTTCCTGACTCCATTCTTGCAAATTTGGGCTATCTGCTGGTATTCTGTTCTAGTTATGTGCCTCTTTTTTCATTTTTTTAAAAAATTTGTCCCTTGGTTTGTCAAATAGTGCAACCGTGTTGGTTTTGTCTGAGCTCACTTGTTTTCTTTCTTTGTGGTACTGTTTTTGTTTGGGTCTTTATTACCTCATCCCCCCACCCTTTACAATGCCCTTCCCTGACAGTGCATTCTTCTTCCCCTCAGCTATCCACCTGGAACATCAACAAGAGTAGCTGTGGTTTAACTGCCTTGAAACTCATCCTTTGGGGAAAAACAAGGATCAACTACAGCATTTTTCCCATCTGCCCTACAAGCAAGGAAGGAAGATCCTGCCCTGCAGTTCATGGAGGAAAGTTCCCTTTATACACTGGGAAAGCTCTTTGCTTGCCCACTCCAGATAGCAGAATTAGCTTAATTGAAAGACTCCATTAAAGCTCTACTCCAGATCGTGTAACCTGCCACATCTCTATTCTTGCCAGTACTATAACAAACCACATTACTGGTTTCAATTTTGTAATTATCAGTTGTGTTTTGGCTTGAAGTATGAGCTTTCAGATCAATGGTTCTTAATTCAATGGTTCTTAATTCAATGGTTCTTAACTCAATTACTTAATTAAGCTTCATCAGTTTCAACAAATATCCTCTATACATGATGACTATGTAAAATCCACCCAGTGTTTATAAATAGGAGTATCAGCATTATACAAAATCTACTTCTGGTGGTGCTCATTCTCAACTGGTATTTGGATAATTCTCAATCCTACCCAGAGCCCACTTCTCATATTTCCCTTCTAAATGAGTATTGACAAAGTCTCTTTATCAGAGATCACATTTTGGCAATAGACAACCCCCTTGTGGAGCAAACAAAACATCTTTTAAAGTGGCTATATGCCTGCAGCTGTTTCTGTTGAAAATAAAGCAGCTGTGGAACTGAGAAAAGAACAGGTAGAAAGAAGCACCTGGTTTTTATTATTTATAATCTTGATTCCAAGTTAAGCTTTTGGGAGAATATCTATTAAACTGTTAAATAATTTGGCAGGCTGAAGCTTTCTAAATCCCTCAACCTGTCTTTACTGTATCCAAACTCTGCTGGAATAGAAATTAAAAGACAATAAGAGTTTCTTGAAAACTTTGAAAGTCAGCTCAAACTCCAACTGCATTACAGTTGAATAATTGAACTGTTGATATAACCAAGAATTGGCAACTTCATATTATGTCCACAGATTACTGTGTGGTTTAAAAACCAACAACTTGTGTTTTTGAAATATGGGCTTCAGTCTGCTTGGACTGACCTTTACCAGGAACTGTGGCTGTTGGCATCACTCTTTATGGCTTTGACCAGTTTGCCTACATTCTATTGAGGTTTATTTTGCTCTTCTCCACTCAGGAGGGCTTTAATTTCAGATGGGATTTTTCCTTGATCCATTGCCATGCACTACTGCTTGTACATTTCCAGTTCTTCTCTAAGAGCATATAGATCAGTGGTGGGATTCAGCCAGTTCACACCACTTCGGCAGAACCGGTAGCTAATTTTTTGTTGCCGAGGCCCAAAATTGACTACCAGAAGCAGCATCCACACAGAGAACTGGCATAGATGGCTCTTTCTTGGCTCAAAACCAGCTCTTCCAGATATTGGTACCATAGTTTCTTCCTCGCTGTGCATTCCCTTGAGCTCTGCTGACTTTTCTCGAGTTTGGCTTTTAAATTATTTTAGTCGGTTTACAGCCCTGCTTTCATCCATCAGTCTGCTGGGAGGGCCCCCAATGTCACCGCCACCTGCTAATCTGGATCTGTGGTGCCAAGGATACCCATGTGCTCCCTCATGGCAGGTCACTGGCTGCTTCATCAGGATTTCCTTAGTGTGGATCAGAGATGATAGATCAGATTGGATAAAACACAGGTTAGCTGCCTCCTCCACCCATATTGTTAAAGTGTCGTCTCTAATTTCTCAGTTGTGGCATGAAAGCTGAATATCTCTTATCCTTATTTGAGCATTCTAAGGTTCCCATGTAAAGGGAAGATGGTAAACTATATGCTAAGCACATTGATTTGTGCTTTAAATTGTAAGCCGCCCTGAGTCTTCAGAGAAGGGTGGGATATAAATGGGATTTAAAAAAAAACATTGCCACCCTCTGAATTTTGATGGGGCAAAAATGGGTCAGTCTTGGAAATCTGGTTTGTACATTGTGCTGTGTGCCCTGTGTTGTAATAGCCATAACTTTTCCTGGGAAGAGGGCACAAAATCTGATTAGAATCTCATAGCAATGTACTATATTCTCCAGAATGCATCTTAATTCATTCTTTTAAAGTTGAGGTTTCCTGGCAAATAAATATGGAAACAATACCTTGAAAATTGCACTGTATTGTTTATTTCTGCCTCCTGGTGGATGTCAGAGTATATTGCTTAAATATTTAGGATAAAATTGCTTGTATGAAAGGTTTCATTCTGTTTATTTGATTTTCCCTCTCCCATTTTAATATTTCCATTATAGCATGTGGCCCTACTTCTCTGAAGGTTATGGTCAAGAAAGTCAAGATGGAGGCCAGGACAAAGCTCCACTTATTTTTATGTGTTTTGCACCTGATGTACATAAAAAAATGGTTGAAGCTTCAGTCGGGTGTGGCTGGCATTTTGACTTTTTTTTTAACCATGTCTGAGGACACCCCTCACAATGATGCAAAGCGGGCAAAATTATACTTTGCAATGTGAGCAACTTCAAAGCTTTTTGTTTTCCCCCATTTTGGAATTCTTGAGGGCTGGGAAGGGTGAGATATTTCTTTCTTTGTTGTTTTATTTGAACTAAGAGTGACATTGAGTTAAGGCCTACATGAGAGTTTCTATGAATTTCCTGCCTCAGGATGGCAGGACATAAGAGGGAGGGCCTTTGGGGAGCTCCAACAAAAATGGAGTCCAGTGTCTGCATCTATGCCAGGGATTACAGGTTGTCCATCCTTGTGTTAAATATGGTTATACATGGGGTATCCCTTTTACTTTACTTTTTTTTACTTTTTTTTTACTTTTATTAAATTTGTATACCGCCCTTCTCCCGAATGACTCAGGGCGGTTAACAGGGCATATATAAATAACAATACAAAAATTAAAAAGAAATTAAACAAATGCCCAATTAAAATTACAATAGCAATAAAAGTAATAAAAGACCCATTAAAAACCCTAACGTTCCCCCATCAGGCCAGACCAGCTAGTTCAAATAAGTGGGTCTTCAGACCGCGCCGGAAGGAGCGAAGGTCCGATGCCATCCGGAGCTCAACCGGCAGTTGGTTCCATAGCGCCGGAGCGCCCACAGAGAAGGCCCTCCCCCTGGGGGCCACCAGTCGACATTCCCTGACCGGAGGCACCCTGAGGAGGCCCTCTCTGTGGAGGCACTCTGAGGAGGCCCTCTCTTGAAACTGAAGGTAGCTCTCCAGTTGAGAAATGCTGGTTTATTAAACCACAATTGATTCAACTGTGTTTTTCTTTCTTGCAGAAGTGGGAAAGGCAAGTAGGCAGAAGTAGCCTAGCATGGCATCAGTGAAAGACAGTCTAGCATTACATTAGGCTGCATTTTAGTGTAACCACACAAGCCAGTATTTCTAAACCATCAACATCTCCTTATTTATTTATATATCAAATTTAGAAACTGCCCATTTCATTGAGAAAGAACTCTGGTCAATGTACCAATAAAATATTAAAGGCATAAAATTTATATAAATATAAATATAAAATTTAAATAAGAAACAAATATAGCTAAAATTCAACATTAAAATTAATTTAAAAATGAAGGAGTGGCTTTAGGGAGCTAACCAATCTATGGAGTCTAATATACAATCCTGCCTTGTCTGACCACAATAAACTAGACCTGTTATTCTTGGACTACCTATATTTGGTTTGTTTTATCTCCCCATGAGTGAGGCAGCAAGAGGATTTCACCTAATAATTCTTCTAGGGTGAAGTTGAGAAAAATACACCTATTTTTCCCTGTATTTGTATTTTCCCATATTTGTATCCCTGAGAAAAAGAAATTTCTCACTTATTTATTTATTTATTTATTTATTTATTTATTTATTTATTTATTTATTTATTTATTTATTTATCATGAGACTTGTATGCCGCCCTATCTCCCAAAGGACTCAGGGCAGCTAACAACAATAAAATACAAATAAATACAAATATTAAAAAGAATTAAATTGTGTCAAAGTCCCACTAAAACCAATAAAAACATTTAAAATCATAATTAAAAACCCCATTATCATCAGTCCAGGTCGGCCTGTTGGAAAAGATATGTCTTAAGGTCATGGCGAAAGGACCGAAGGTCTGGGGCCATCTGGAGCTCCCGGGGGAGTTGATTCCACCAAGCAGGTGCCCCAACAGAGAAGGCCCTTCCCCTGGGGGTCGCCAGCCGACACTGTCTGGCCGATGGCACCCTGAGGCGGTCCTCTCTGTGTGAGCGCACAGGGCGATGGGAAAACGTTCCTGGCAGCAGACGGTCCTGCAAATATCCCGGGCCTAAGCCATGTAGGGCTTTATAGGTAAGAACCAGCACCTTGAATCTCACCCAGAGGGCAACCGGTAGCCAGTGCAGCTCACACAGGAGGGGTGTAATATGGGAGTATTGGGATGCTTCCATCACAACCCGCGCAGCCGCATTCTGCACTAGCTGAAGCCTCCAGGTGGTCTTCAAGGGCAGCCCCATGTAGAGAGCATTGCAGTAATCTATACGGGAGGTGACGAGCGCATGAGTGACCGTACATAAAGCATCTTGGTCCAGATAGGGTCGCAACTGGCGCACCAGGCGAACCTGTGCAAATGCCCCTCTGGCCACGACTCCAACATGATCTTCTAAACTGAGTCATGCATCCAGGAGGACACCTAAGTTGCGTGCCCTATCAACAGCAGGCAACATCTCTCCCCTCATAACCAAAGATGGAAGATCTTGGACTACACGAGATGCCGATACGTAAAGCCACTCGGTCTTGGCCAAGTTGAGCTGGAGCCTGTTCTTCCCCATCCAGATTCGTACTGCTTCTGGGCACCGAGACATCACGTCGAGGGCATCACTGGGTTGGTTTCCTCATTTATCCTCTGAAGTTAAGAAATATGTATCTGGAGAAAATAAAAGGAAATCTCTAAGAAGGAACAGATAGTACTAAAATGTTATTTACAAATAACTTTCAGGAAGACAGCAAGGCAGGGCATCTTTGAACAATGAATGAATCAAACAAGTAGTGTAGGAAGGAAGAAACAAGCTAAACATCAAGAAAAACTTTTGATCTTAACCAATAGTTCAGCCATGAGAAATAGTCTAGAACAAAAGAATACAATCTTTTAAATATTTGCTATATTTGAAAGTAAGGCCCATGAAGTTCAGAGAAGCATACATCCATGAAAATACATACAAGATTGCTGAATAACACTGCTCTGGTTCTATTGCAAGAAAGGGGATCTTGCAGCCCTTCTAATGCGGGGTCTTCCCACAGTCAAGCCAGCATGACAAATAATTATGGGAGCTTTTAGCTGACAGTATTTGGAAGATACCAGGTTTGCCTTCCTTAACCCAGTTCTTCTAAGTGTGTGGTGTCACATCTGCATGGGGAAGGCTGTGTCTTTCCACATTATGATTTGAGGAAGGCTCTGAAATATTTTACTATTCTTCCCTTGCCTTCCCACATAAAATGGCTTACTTCAGAATAAAGATTACATCTGTTTATATCTGTCCCATTGTACCTTAAAATGCAATCTGAAAATTATGTGACATGGATTTCCAAGTTGAATATGGACTGTGTGGCTGCGTTTAAAGAGATTTTTCTTTCTGGGGTTCTTGGTGCTGTCTGAGCTTGATTGATGATGTTACCTACTTTAGTAATGAAACATCTGCAAGAGAACCATCATGCTCAGAGAGCACCTAGGACCCTACCATTCAACCCTGAGTTACACATATTATCTTCTATTGGTTGATCTTTCTTTCCTTCCCAAAGAATGCTGGATGAGTCTTTCTTGACAAGTTGCTTCTTTTATGACTATTACATTAAACATAATATGGGTTGAGTGGATATTATCTGGTTTAAGAGGTGTGTATTATCTTTGATCACCAATGAGAGTACAGTGGGCACTTTAGAACGATGTGTGATAAAGGCTCAACCTCTATGCTTGAGCAAACAAATATTCAATCTCTTGTTAGAGTTTGGCATATCAATCAGATGTCACCTTAAGAGAAAGATTTTTTTGTAAATATTTTATTAATTTCAAGTTTTAGAATCATAAGTACATAATAAAAAACTCGGTGTCTGGGTTCCTTTATCATTCAGTGGTATATATTAACTTTCACTCAAAATATCCAATACTACACCATCCAGTATTTCCCTGGTCCTCTCTTACAATAATACTCATTTTTCCACATTATGCAAGTATAATTCTTACTGCTATTAATACCTATACAATGAAATATAAACATCATCACATTTCTAATGTTATACATAGTGTGAATAATATCAGTTTATAATATCTTCTCCAGCCAAAACATATCTCAAATGTATTTGCAATCAGAGTTTCCTTATTTAATCTGTATCCTGTTTCTCTTTTTTCAATTTTAATTTCCCATCAATATTCAAAATAACTTGTATCAATTATTATTTTTCTCATAATTAATTACATATGGATATATCAACCCTCTTAGTATTTTCATATTTCCCATCTTATAAAAAATTATGTTATCCTAGTTACAAATAACACCCTTCTAATTTATAATGGTCCTTTTATTTCTAACAATTGTTTATTCTTTTAATCATATTCAAACATCCACTAGATGGTATAATAACTCATCTAATTAGTCAGGACCTCTATTTTCTTCAGTCTTACTCTAGCTTTCTTCCTTTGCCAAATAACTTTGCAATCAATGCATTTAGGTCACCAAGTATTTCTTCCTCTGTTTCTGTATTTATTATTTGGAATAAAAAAGACTATTTAATTAAAAAAATTTTTTGTAAAAATGCTTAATCCATTTATATTAATTAAACAGCCTCCATTTTCTTTCTCCTTCAGTTTCTCTTTTAGTTTCTTGTTCCCTAGTTTTCAACATTTCTCCCAACAGCTCTGTCATCCATTCTATCAGTTCTTCTTCCTTGTCTTCAAATATGTTCTGAAGTCTTGAAAAGTAAAATGTCTTTCCCATTTCCACTGTTATATCTGGGTCTTCCAAATTTTTATTTATCTTGTCTGTTGGTTTCTTCTTTTGAATCCTCTATCTTTATGTCAGTTTCCTCTATTTTTTCTTCTGTTTTCTGAGTTGCTAGTTCATTCTTTATGGTCATTTTCTGAACGTTTTTTTGCTTGTAAGTTTAAGTTGGAAAGTTGCTCATTTATGTTATTTAAATTATTTTTAGTCTCTTCATAATTTAAAATAATTGTCTCTTGAATTGCTTTCAGCATGGAAAGAATTTCTTTCTGGTCCATTTACATTTTCTTATTCATTATCCATGTTTCTTCTAAAGAGAAATAGTCCAGAAGCAACTTTCCCATTGTTTCTTAATATTTCTTGATAATTCTTGAAACTAAAAGTCAGGCAATAGCTGTAATCCAGGCTGGCCAGTTTAGAATGGTTTATTGTCTCCTTCATGCAGATAAAACAGCTCAAGGGTTTCCCCACCCCTTTTCCCCAGTTGCAGTCTGCAAAAGCGAAAGTTTCCAGGAACAAGAAAGAACCTTATCTATGTCTGGGCTTCATGCCAAATTTTCTTTAAGCATAATAAATTGTAATGCCAAGATTCACCACTAGATGTCATTGGCATCCATCTTCCAGCTTTTAAGTCCAAACCTATTTCACCAACTTTCCAAATATCTTTTCAAAAAGAAAGTCTTAAAATACTTTTACTCCCTAAATTTCTCAAAGCTATGTCTCTATATTAAAAGGTAAAGGTTCCCCCGCACATGCGTGCTAGTCGTTTCCAACTCTAGGGGCCGGTGCTCATCTCCGTTTCAAAGCCGAAGAGCCAGCGCTTGTCCGAGGATGTCTCCGTGGTCATGTGGCCGGCATGACTAGACGCCAAAGGTGCATGGAACGCTGTTACCTTCCCACCGGAGTGGTCCCTATTTTTCTACTTGCATTTTTATGTGCTTTCGAACTGCTAGGTTGGCAGAAGCTGGGACGAGTAACAGGCGCTCACTCTGTTACGCGGCACTCGGGATTCGACCCACCAAACTGCCGACCATCTGATCGGCAAGCTCAGCATACTAACCCACTGAGCCACTGTGTCCCTAGGTCTCTAATTGAATACAAATTAATCTGGTAGTTTTCTCTAATTTCCTCCCAAAGAAAGTTGTTTGCTGCTTCTCTTTTCCTGAGAGAATGGGGCAGAAATTCTGCTTCTCTCTATCACCTGGGGGATTCTTTGCTTTGGAAATTCTTTTTTTCCAGGAAAAGGTTCTAAAATTATAAAGAGAGGATTGTTCTCACCCAGTTCCATCCCTGTAGTTCAGACGTTGCTAGTTAGTACTTATCTTGGGTTGTCGGTAGCTTCTGGCTGGCCAGATAAATATGGCCAGTCTTTCTTCTGCTGGTTTGAAGGGCTTCCTCGGATCAAATGGAAGGGCTGCCACCCCTTCACGATTGACGAGGGTCCCCTTCTTCATCATCGCCTCTCTGGGGCAACTTTAGACCCTTTTTCGTGTCCAAGGGGAGTGTCCAAGGGGAGAGAGCAATTGTCTATAAGAGAGATGGGGAAGTTTTGCACAGTGTAAGAAAGGATTGTGCAAGAAAATGTCTGAATAGGGTGTAGACTCCAAAACAGTTTGATTGTTAATGGTATGAAACTGATTGATAGTGAGCAAGTACTCATATCATTACCTTGAATGCCATCTAGAACAGGTACTATTTCACCCTGATTAGGAATCTCAACAGCAAGCTCAGTATCTTTTCCACTACTGCACAAGGTAGCAAAATCTTGTTTTAATTTCTCCAGCTTTTGGAGAATGGTGACTTGTTCATTCATGGACTAAAAGGCAAAATCTTACTTCAGATTAAAGCTGGAGAAGAACAAAGGGTACAATCCTTCACAGAAGCAACGTTCTCTTGGCTATTTCCAGTCTGTTCATTTTTTGAATTGTTTGTAGGAGTGTGCTTAATGTTCCTTGGTCTTTATAGGATTGCTTTTGGATCGTTGCAGTAGTCTTCCAATTTTGTCGTTAAGTATATTCAATTCCTTATAGATTAAAAAGTCAATATTTACTGTTGTCATAAACTGCCTATCCTTAAATTCTTCTTAGAAGACAACATAAAGCAGTTGGAAGAGGACTTTTTTAATCTTGATTTTTAGTATAAGTCACTAAAAAAAATTACAATTGCTTTTTTTTTTAAAATAAAGATACTGAATTGGTCTTCTTTCCCACATTCTCTCTCTCTGGGTCCCACACTAACTCATTTTGGGAGGCTACCATGCAGTCATAATAATTACTTAATGGGAATGAATCAGTGACACTTTCTGCCATTCTATCTTGTTCTTGGACCAAAACCCACAGTTGCTTCAGAGCTTTCTTGGGGCTCATTTGTACCAAATTGGAACACAATTTCTTTTTCCCCTGTTATATCACCAATATTCAGGAATTTATTAACTTCCTTTCAAGTAGTCACTGAGAATTCATTTAGACTATTTAGTCCAAATTTAGATTATTTTAGACTATTTAATAAGAAATTGTACATTTTTAATTAGCTTTTCATCAGAAGTTAGTCATATCTGATCAAACATAGTCTGCTCTTTATAAAATCCATATTGTTTAATATATTTGTCATATTTGACCACCATGTTAAATCGATGCCCTGATTTTCCATCTCTTGACTGGATTTCAGAATTTAGAATACCTTTCTATGTCCATATTTTATTGAGACTGGCTAGATTTGGATGTTCAAATGCTATTGTTGAAAGCCATCCTGCAATTTTCAAATAAATTTTACATTTTATTTTTCCCCAAGTTAATAATAGTGCATTTCTAATGTAGTGGTTTTGGAAGTATTTATGTATTTTATTTTTTCCATACCATAAAAAAGCATGCCAACCAAGTTGCAGTTCATGTCCCTCCAAATACAGCAATCTTTTATTTCTAAGAGTTATCCATTCTTTTATCCATGTTAACACTGATGCTTGATAATATAAAACTCAGTCTGGCAAGCCAAAACCTCCATTTCCCTTGGTTTCTTGTAACATTTTCAATTTAATTCTACCTTTCTTTCCTTGCCAGATAAATTTTCAAATTAGAGAGCTTAAATCTTCAAAGAATTTTTTTCTCCAGTTTTATAGGTATTGTTTGAAACAAAAATAGTAGTTTTGGTAATATATTCATTTTTATTGTAGCAATTCTTTCTAACATCAACAGCTGAAGATTCTTTCATTTTTCCAAATCAAGCTTTATTTGATTTAACAATTTAATGTAATTATCTTCTTTTATTGTTGAACATCTTGCTGTCAGATATATTCCCAAGTATTTGATCTTTTTGACTATTTGCAGTTCTATTTTTTCTGATGATTGCTTTTTTGTTTAACTGTAAGATTTTTAACTATCAGTTTAGTTTTTTCTCTATTTATCTTTAATCCTGCTATCTCTTTAATCCTGCTATCTCCAAATTGTTCTGTCTTTTCCAACAGTTTAGGAATCATCTCTAAAGTTTCCTCTAGAATGAATACCAAATCATCTGCAAATACTTGCAGTTTGTAGGTTTCACCTTTTATTTTCAATCCTTTAATTTCTGGATCTTGCCTAAAGCTTCTATTTAAAACTTTCAAAATTAAGATAAATAGCAATGTGGATAATGGACATCCTTGTCTTGTGCCTTTTCGTATATCAAAATTCTATGTATAATCCCCATTTACAATCACTTTTGCTGTTTGTTTCTGATATATTGTCTGAATCGTATTTATAAAGTTTTGACCAAAGTCCATTGTTTTTAGTTGTTGAATCATAAATTGCCAAGAAACATTATCAAATGCCTTTTGGGCATCTAAAAATACTAATGCCAGTTGTTTCCCTGGATAGAGTTCATAATATTCCAAGAGTATTACCCTCAAATTATTTTTTATTTATCTGTTTGGCAAAAATCCATTTAGATCTGGATGCATAAATTCAATCAAAAATCTTTTTAGCCTCTCAGCTATTATTGAAGTGAAGATTTTATAGTCCACATTCAGTAGTGATATCAGTCTATAGTATTTTATCTGTGTCAAATCTGAGTATCAAAGTATCAAAGTAACATTTGCTTCGGTCCATGTATTTGGGAGTTTTGCCTTCAATAAAAGCTCGTTACATACATCTTTCAGTGGTGAACTTAATGTATCTTGTAAACATTTATAACACTCCACTGGGAGTCCATCTGGTCCCAGTGTTTTTTTTTTCATTTTTTCATCTTTTTATTTCCTCTGTCAGTTCCATCATTGTTATTTTTTTCATTTAACATAGTCTTGAAGTTTTCTGGATTTTTCAGTAAATTATTTTGTTCCATATATTGAGTCATTTTCTCCCATGGAGTTTCTTCCTTAACATACAGTTTCTCATAGTATTCTTTATATTTTTCTTGCTTCATTTTTAAATTGTAAACAGCCTTTTTCATCTACTAAATTGTTTATCAATTTTTTCTCCTTCTGTTTTTTAAGTTTATAAGCTAACTATCTTCCTGGTTTGTTTGCTTTTTCAAAAAAGTTTTGCTTTGCCCTTTTAATTTGCTGTGCCAATTTTTCTGATTCTATTAAATTTAATTTATGTTTTATTATTTCATTTGTCTTTTCAATATTTTCTTTTGTGGGTTTATTTGTAGTTCAAGTTCTAATTTTTTTAATTCTTCTCTTAACAACTGACATTGTTGTCTCCCCCCCCCCCCAACCATGTATGTTATCACTACGCCTCAAAAAATGCTTTGGCTATATTCTATACATTTTGTAATGTTGCATCTTGTTTTTTATTTTCTTTCAAGAAAAATTCCATTTCTTTTGTTGCTAAGTCTATAAATTCTTTCTCTTTTAATATAGATTAATTCAAAGTCCATCTTAATTTTTTCTGCATTCCTTTCCACACCATTTTTAAAGGATTAGATCTGCCCAAGTACCTAATTCTGTTTCAATTTCCTGCATATTAACCCTTAATTCAGGTGTCATCCAAATCATATCATTTCTGGACTAAAATGTATGACTATTAGAATAAAATATATATTGTGTTTTCCTGAGTTTGTTTCTCTCCAAATATCTTGTACACCAATTTCCTCTATCATATTAAAAAAAAGTCTTAGGTTATCTTTTTCTTCCTTGTTTCCCTGATTTACTGCTTTTATAGTCTAATGTCCTGTCTACTATTGCATTTAAATCCCCAATTAAGCATATATTTTGATATTCCATTTCTACTGTTTTTTGTGAAGGTTTTGATAAAATTCTTCTTGTTTGTTATTTGGTGCATATATTGCTATCAAAAGTATCTGTTTTTGATTTAAAAATATTTGTACCATTAATATTCTTCCTTCTTCGTCTGCATAAATCATTTTGGAATCTATTGTCTCTTTAACATATATAACTACGGTACTCTTTTTTCTGTTGAGCTGATGTGTAATAAAGTTATCCAAGTTTTGGATTTTCCAAAAATTCATGATGTTGTTTGTTTATGTGTGTCTCTTGCAAACAAATTATATCAATGTTTAATTTCTGTAGTTGTTTGAAAATTCTTTTTCTTTTTGATGGGGAATTCAATCCATTTATATTCACTGAAAAAAATTCAATTTTCTTTCTCCATTTTGATTTACTTATATTTAGGTCTTGTTGATCTCATAATCCTCTGCTCTCTTACTGTTCCCTCATCTTCTTGATTCATCTTCTCTTTTTCACCTTCCATTTGTGTAATTGTTTTCTCTATTATTTCTTCTGTCTGTTTCTGGCTTTTTCCATCCTCTTGTTGATATTGTGTCCCAGAAATACTCTATATCCTTCATCAAAATCCTCTGCCTTCCACACTGAATCCAGTCGATATCTTGTATTATTCCAATTGATTAAAATCCCTTCTGGCATCAGCCATCTAAAATTTATTCCTTTTACAATCAGCTTTGTACTCAAGAAATGATATTGTCTTCAAGTATCCCTTATTCTCTTGGGAATCTGTTTCAGGACTACTATTTCTTTATATTGTAATCATCTCTAACTCTTCTTAATGTCTCATCCCTTGTTGTTTTCTTCATAAATCTTACATGGATTTCTCTGGGCAATTTGTGTTTCCTCATGTAACTTGAATTCATTCTAAATATTTCATCCACTTCTTGCTGCATATGCAATCTTTCAATTTCTAGGGCCTCTGTTAATAGATTAATAATCACTTCTGCTATATTTTCCTCTTTACCTTCGGGTATGTTCTGGAATCTCAAATAGTGTACAACTTTCTCCATTTCCAAAGCAGCGACCACTCCTTCTAAGTTTTGATTTGCTTGTTCTAATCCAGTGATGGCAAACTGAAGGGAAAAGAATTCAGACCCGGGTCAATAGAGATGCTCTGAACCAGCCAGGCAGCCTCGTCTCACCAAAAAAAACCCCGAGCAACTGCCCGCTGAACTTTTATTCACCTCCAACATTACAAAAAACTCCATCAATCTCATACAACATAGGATACATAAATAATTGGATACATAGTGAGAACTTCTCAGGTGCCTATGAGATCATTACAAAAACAAGATACTAAAGGATATATGTGAAAGCTTTATCATAGCGTTTCCCAAACCTCCCACATGCCAGCCTGTGAGCCAAGAGAGTATGCTCTTCACTGTAACTCACGTGGAGGCCAATAAAGGGGTCTGGGAAAGCTGAAGGCTAAGAGGCCAAATTCTTGGGAGGCCAAATTCTTGGGAGGCCAAATTCTGGCCGTTCCCACATGTCCCCTTTTTTTGTTTAATTGCAGAAGTAGAATGTTCGAGATAAGCTTGCATAACGTGTAAATCTTTGGCGTTGAAGGTAGAGGTGTGGGATCGTTTAACAATAAGCAAACGGCACAATGCTAGCAAAGAGGGAATACATTGGATACAGCAACACAAACTAATCAATATAACTATAGTTAAGATACCATAAACAAATAAATGTTTAAGCCAAGCAAAATCTGGTAGCCAAGATGTAAGCCACTTCCAAATACCCCATCCTTTGTCCTGACGAATTTGGTGAACCAGTGTTTGCAAAGCAGATACATGGTTACGAATGGCATTAGAATTATCAGTTATATTAAAACAGCACATTTCTTCCACAGCTTCACACCCTGTATCATGTAAAAGCATAAGATAATCTATAGCAGCCCTATTTTCTAAAATTGCATGGCGTAACTCCTTCTGTTCATCATTTAACTGTGCAATTGCAGATGAAGTATGGTTCAAAGCTTTAGCTACAAGATATGCAAGGGAATTAATATTTCTGCTATTTCTAGCAGCTAAAGCACGAGGAACAAACAAAGCCAGTGCTAAAATTTCCTCCTTGTTGAAAAGGCGTGTGGAAGAATCACAGGTAGAGTCTAACTCATCGCCACTGTACGCACGCCTCTTACGATTGACAGGAGATGCTTGCTTGATGGTTTTGCTGTCAGGCATGATGAGCGCTAGACAGCTCAAACAACATAAGGTTGGACTGGACAGATTGGCCGGAATATAATTAAATGAAAAAAAACCATCCATTGGGAAGAGGAATGTGACCCATAGTGTAGGATACATTAACAATCTTAACACAATTAGTCAAAGCTGAATCACCAAAATTATAACAGCTACGGGTACAATTAATGATTCTAGCACAAGTGATATTCTCATGATGAATGACATTTGGAGTAATCATAGAAAAAGCATTTTTCCTAAGTCTATAAGTTGGAGAGCCTCAAGAATACATTGTATCATAGGTGGTAGATATATTAAAATTGGCAAAAAGAGTATAATTTTGAATAGTAGTAGCTGGAGCACAGACAGGAACAATGCAAGAACTAGTAACTTCTTGAGCAGAGGCAGACATTTTTAAGCAAAAATTACTCTGACCAGAAATATTGGCCAGTTGTAGCCACAAATTGAATTGTCCTCTATTTGCTAAATCTTCATGAATTCCTACAGCTGAAGGAATAAAAACCAAAAAACACAGCAACAGTCCAAGTGCTGAATTGATGTTAAGTTGCGCGATAATTGCCGACAGGAATAATTCTGGGGTCGGCTCTAGCTGTGCAGTGGTAAGGTCATGAACGGCATCTGCACTGAGTGTTTTTAACATTCCCCATGTCACTGGTGGCTGAGTTCCTGCTGGCCACGAAGGTCTTTTATGCCTTCGTGGTGTTTCACCCATCGGGTTCAGGTTCAATGTCAGGGCTGGATTGAACTCTGGGAGTGGACTGCTCAGCCTCTGGTGTCAGTTCATGTTTGGCTCGGAATGGCTTCACACACCTGGCAGGCACCCACACCGGTCCTGTAAGAGTAAGAACAGATGCATACCCCCTTCCCCAAGTAATCAATTCAGCTGGTCCCTTCCAGGTTGGCTCGGGCAGCTCCTTATATAGCATTTGTGGTTGTTCCAGGGGAAGCTTCTTCCTAAAATGTCTCTCTGC
Source organism: Vipera ursinii (assembly GCF_947247035.1). Taxonomy (NCBI): domain Eukaryota; kingdom Metazoa; phylum Chordata; class Lepidosauria; order Squamata; family Viperidae; genus Vipera; species Vipera ursinii. The sequence goes on from NC_139517.1 coordinate 30,435,695, forward strand.
AGGAGTATAAGCTTGATTAGTGATCGTTAAATGATTCAAAGTAAACAACAATACTGGAATCAAAGTTTTAAGATCTGAGGGAGTAATTCCCCTTTCTTTTAAATGTTTAAACAACAAAGCTTTAAATCTACGATGTGCACGTTCCACTATAGCTTGGCCTGAACTATTGTATGGAATGCCATGTCGGAGAGAAATATCCCAAGTGCTGCAAAATTGAGAAAAAGCATTAGAGGTATACGCAGGAGCATTGTCTGTCTTTAAGACAAGTGGTCATCCCATGGCAGGGAGAAGGTGCTGAATAACATGAGAGGCAGTTTCGCTGCGAAGGGGGGTAACCCACACATAGCCAGAATAAGTATCTATGCAAACGTGAAGGTAGGAATCTGGAGAAAATTGCGGAATGTGAGTAACATCCATCTGCCAGAAGGCATTGGCCTCAGTTCCTCTTGGATTAAAAGCATCAAAGGGAAAAGAGAGGGGGGAGGAGGAGCAAGAAGGACAGGCTGAGATAATATCACGAGCCTGAGAAAGTGGAATGTTAAAGGTAGCACGAAGAGATTTAGCATTCTGGTGAAAATAGGAATGGCTAGTCAAAGGGTCAGTAAAATGTGAAGCCACCTTAAAAGAGTGGAAAGCAGCATCCGCTCTATGGTTGCCATCAGAAATAGTATCAGAAAAACCTGTATGGGAGCGAATATGAGCAACAAAAAATGGGGCAGTACGGTCACGCAGGAGAGTTTGAAAAGTAAGGAATAGAGAAAGCAAGTTACGGTCAAAAAGTGGGGATAAATAAGCAAATGCAATATGGTTAAAAAGATTGTAAACATATTGTGAGCCCACTATAAGATTAAAAGGAATTGTAGGATGTAATTGGAAGGCTAAAATCACTGCAGCAAGTTCAGCACACTGGGCGGAGGTTTGAGAAGCTGTAAACTTAGCTTGCCATTTGCCATTAACTTGCCAAACAACCACCCCACAGGTATGAGACCCATCTGTAAATAATGTAACAGCATTAGGAAGAGGGGTAGAAACCTGTGCAGATTGAAAAACAAAAGGCAATTCCTGCAATAAATCCAAACGTTGGTCCTTGGGGAGGGTGTGTTAAACAATACAGCTCCCACATAATCTACAAAGGCAATCACATAAGCATTAAACATTTGCATAAAAGACAACGATTCCAAAAGAAGAGCTCTGTTAACCATAACTTTGTGAAGGGCAGAATTGATTTGATGAAGGCAATGTTGCATCACCGTGGAGACTGGAATCTGTGTGTCAGGGGTTAAATGACCTTGCAAGGCAATAAAAAGTGGACGGAACAAAGCAGTAGTTAACCCTAAAAATGGTCTAACCCAGTTAAGATGACCTAAAAAACTTTGCAATTGTACTTTGTAAAATGAGATGGAATGCACAGATCTGGAACAAAAGGAGAAAAAGAAGATTGAAGCATCCGATGACCTAAATATAGAAAGGGAGGTTTTATTTGAACCTTCTCAGGGGCAATGACAAGTCCCGATCTAGCCAAGATTTCCTGTAAGGTTAGTAAACAGTTAACAGGCAAAGGCTTTCCAGCAAGCAAGATATCATCCATATAATGGTAAGCAAAGCATTTTTTGTCTTTGGCTGGATGAACTACAGCTGCAAGAGCTGTAGCCAAAAGTTCTTTCTTATGAGATTCAGTTCCAATGTTCTGACACAATTTAATCATTGGAGCAATGGTAGTCTCAGGTTTGGAATAAATTGCTTTCAGGGCTGTTTTGCAGTCCTGATTAGCATTTTCAAATGCCAATTGTTTCATCAGAATGTCAGCAGCAGTTTCATTTTGAGCCTTCTCAGGGAAAAGCCCTCGGGTGAAATTGCTTTGCAACCCATTTTCTGTAACACTTCTTTTCGGCTCTTTGTAAACTGCAAATGGGACAGACTCATGGACTTGCTGATTTTGAGCATTTTGGACCACGGGGCAGACAGCCATTAATGGCAATGCCTGCTGGACGTCCTCTGAATTTCCAGAGGCCAATGCAGACTGCACCATTTGCTGAATAGCAGTCTGTGTTTGAGGTTGTTGAAGGTCCAAATTTTGCTGACCCTCAGAGCTCCACTGCCGTGAAGAATTATTATAAGACAGTGGTGGCTGAGGGTCTGGGGGGTACAGGATTGGTGCCTCAGGAATTATTATTTTTGGAGGGTACAAGAGAGGATTGGACAACTCAATAATAGCTTTACCGCAGAGTTGCCAAGTGTGTAGTACTGATACTGGAGTGGTTGCAGCCCGATGCAAATTTTTCCCAATTTCTTGCCAATCATTGGGATTAAGAGACCCATCTGCAGGATACCAAGGGCATAACTTACCAATTATCTTAACCAGCTCTTCTACATCCTCTTTATAGACTTTAACAGTTTGCGTAGTTCTTGTCAACAAATTGCAAAGGTCAGATACCTGTTTTTTCTGTCCTGTTGAAAAAGAAGTCCCCATACTTACCTTGTTGATTCCTTAAACAGAATGAATAGTTGAACACGTTCGTTTAGCTCCTGCCGAGCGAAGGTAAGCCAGAAGTTACAGTTTGCCTCACGTGCCTCAGAGAGGGCACCAGATGAAGGGAAAAGAATTCAGACCCGGGTCGATAGAGATGCTCTGAACCAGCCAGGCAGCCTCGTCTCACCAAAAAAAAAATCCCTAGCAACTGCCCGCTGAACTTTTATTCACCTCCAACATTACAAAAAACTCCATCAATCTCATACGACATAGGATACATAGATAATTGGATACATAGTGAGAACTTCTCAGGTGCCTATGAGATCATTACAAAAACAAGATACTAAAGGATATATGTGAAAGCTTTATCATAGCGTTTACCAAACCTCCCACATGCCAGCCTGTGAGCCAGGAGAGTATGCTCTTCACTGTAACTCACGTGGAGGCCAATAAAGGGGTCTGGGAAAGCTGAAGGCTGAAAGGCCAAATTCTTGGGAGGCCAAATTCTGGCCGTTCCCACACAAACCTTTTAGGGACCAAGGGCCCAAACTGCAACCCAAAACCCACTTATGCATTGCCGGGTGCCTGGTGGGCATGGCTCACTGAGTGGGCATGGCTATGGTAGTCATGGCAATGTGTGTGGGTGTGGCCAGGGTGGGCATAGCCACCTCGATGTTGCTACTGGGGATGGATGCCTGTGGGGGCTGGGCAGGGTTGTGGGAGATCCAGGGGTTCTCTGGTGAGTGGGGTAATGTGCAGGAGGCTTGTCCTGCAGGGTGAGGTGAGGTGAGGTAGGGGGAAGGGCAGGGGTGCCATTGCCATGGGGCAAGTCAAGGTGAGGCAGAGGCCGGGGCAGGGGCTGGTTGCAGACAAAGGGGGGCTCCGGTGAGCAGGAGGAGGTGGAAGAGATCCTCTTCCTTATCTTCCATTATATTTTGAAATCTTAAAAAGTATGAGGCTCTTTCCATCTCTATCCAAGCTATAGAGTCTTCTAGTTCTTCATTTATTTGGATCAACTTCTGATTTTCATCTTTTAAAATTTCTAGTTTCTAGTCAGCCTCATCTTCTATTTTTTGAATTCTTTGTTAATTATCTGTGATCATGTTTAAATTTTTCAAATTGAGAATCCATATTGTTAATTTTTTTATTCATTTTATCAAAATCACTTTTCAACTCCTCATGGTTTCTCTATGTGACCGCCATGTGGGTAGCGATTGCCTCTTGAATTGCTTGTAGAGTTGCTTGAGTGTCCTTTTGGAAGGTATTAGTCTTTTCTTGTTGAAGCACTGTAGCAATCGATCTCTGATAGACTGGACTTGCAGAAGCTGAAGAGGGAGCAGTAGATCCCTTTTTTCCAACTTTAGATAAATTAGAAGTGCTCATCTTTATCTTTAAAGCATACATTGTAATCCACCAAGTAAGTCAAAATTTATAATCCAATAAGCTCCTAACAAATAGGAGAGGTAAACAATAAAAGTAGTAAATAATAAAAAAGAGCAGAAGGGCAAAAAGAAAAAACAGAAAAAAAATACCAAAATTTGTAATCCAAAGTATTCTGTGCAGAGGGATTTCTTGTTATTCACTCTTTCAAAACAGCTTGTAAAGATTCCAGATCAAGCTGTATTTGTAATCCAGGGAAGTCCTATGACTTCAAACACAGTTTTTATTTATAATTGTAATCCATCCTGTAAAACAGGGCAATCCAAAAAGAGTCTTTCTTTTCCAGCTACAATCTTCAGGACTTTAAATTCCAAGGACACCAAGATGTTTAAACTATAAGCAATGTCTGGGCATACAGCCAAGTTTTACTCCATTCAGAGCAAACTGCATGTAATTCTCAGTTTTGCCACTAAACGTCATTAGATGTCCATTCCCACCATACTTTGAAAAAGTTTAAGAAGTTAAAAACCCGATGGTCTCCAAACAAGAAATAAAAAAAGATTTATAAAACCAAGTTATCCTTCTTTTATGCCTCAGTCAGCTTCACAGTATTCTTATAAGTCAGTTTTAATTTCCCCAAAGCTTAAACCTCCGTTTATAGTTCAGGAGGGAGGGGTAAGGAAAAAAATCCCCCCCTCCCTGGAGCTCGGGGCTTTGCTTTTGAATGCTGTTTCCCAGAACCGGTATTTCCACTTGTAGAGAGATAAGGAAAGTAGTCTCACCCAGATCAGCTGTTTTGCCTTCCACTTTAAAATTCGTTGTCTCTGACAATCAGCTGCTTCTGGCAGACCGCATAGGTGCAGTCAGCTTTACTTCCTGCTGGTCCAAAGGGCTCCTTTGGATCAAGTGGGCCAGCAGTAGCTGGCCCACAATCTGCAAAGTTTCACCCTTTGGCCAGTCACCTCTACGGAGCAACTTTCGTTCCTATTGGACTCCCCAGCTGGTAGAAATCGGGCTTGGGGTAGGGAGATTCATTCCCCAGCACCCATCTTGCAGCGACATCATCAGAAACTACCCAGCTCTTCTCTCATGATGTCACCAACAGCATAACGCAAAATTACTGCTAGCCTTGCATGATTATTTATATCTGTGATTTCATCCAAACACATGGAGTAACAGGCTGCCTTTTGTAAGTCAGTGGTGAGCTGCTGACTAACATCACTTGCCATGCACTGGACTTGATCTTTCACAGTATTTCTGCTAAGTGGTATCTCAGAGTTGCGTTGAATAATTTTATCCTTGTTTGGGAAATCATGAAAAAGAGAATCACTCCCAGACAACATGGCTGTTTTGATAATATCCCCAACAGAGAGGGGCTTACCATGTTTTGCTATGCACAGTAAAATTTTAAAACTGGCAGCTGTCAGATGATTTGTTCTGGAAAGATAGTTGGAAAAACTAAGATGCTGGGAATGATAGTTCCTCAATTTCTCTTCAAGAAACTCTTTTCTTTCAATATCACCAAGTTGGGCAACATTTATGTAGTTGGTTTCAAAGTGCCATCTGATACTTGATGTGCGACACACAACACTTTCATTGCATAGAATACATAATGCTTTCCCACTGAATTCAGTCACTCCAAATGACTCTGTCCAGTCCTCTTGGAATGATCTTCCACTATCTGTTTTTAATTTTTTTGCTGTAGTGAGTGAATGCTGCCTTGTTGGGGTCTGCTGAGGCCAAGCAACCAGCTGAGGCAGCTTCAAATACCAGGCAGGCCTCTCCCTGCCCCCTCCGCTACCTGCCTTTCTTCACCATCGCCACCGCCATCACCCCACAAGGCCGAGGCAGCTTCAAACACCAGGCAGGCCGCCCTGCTTCCCTCCGCTACGTGCCTTTCTTTGGCATCGCGGCCACCATCAATCCATGAGGCTGAGGCAGCTTCCCCTCCACTACCTTCATTTCTTTGCCATTACCACCACCATCGCCCCACAAGGCTGAGGCAATACAGCTTCAAACACCAGGCAGGCTGCCCCCCTCTGCTACCTGCCTTTCTTCACCATCGCCACTGCCGTAATCACTGGCACCATCACCCCACAAGGCCAAGGCAAGGCAGCTTCAAACACCAGGCAGGCCACCCTGCCCCTGCCCGCTAGGTGCCTTTCTTCGCCATCACCGCTGCCATCACCCCACAAGGCCGAGGCAGCTTCAAACACCAGGCAGGCCGTCCACCCCCCTCCACTATGTGCCTTTCTTCAACATCGCCACTGCCATCGCCCCACGAGGCCAAGGCAGTCTCTAACACCAGGCAGACCGCCTCCCCCACTCTGCTACCTGCCTTTCTTCACCATCGCTGCTGCCATCACCCTATGAGCCGAGACCACTTCAAACACCAGGCAGGCCGCCCCCTCTGCTACCTGGCTTTCTTTACCATCGCTGCCACCATCACCCCATGATGCCAAGGCAAGGCAGCTTCAAACACCAGGCAGGCCCCCCACACTTCTACATGCCTTTCTTTGCCATCTCCGCTGCCATCACCCCATGATGCCAAGGCAAGGCAGCTTCAAACACCAGGCAGGCCCCCCACACTTCTACATGCCTTTTGTCGCCATCACCGCTGCCTCCATTGCTGCTGCCATCACCCCACGAGGCCAAGGCAAAGCAGCTTCAAACACTAGGCATGCCCCCACTCTGTTACATGCCTTTCTTCGCAATCGCTACTGCCATCACCCAATGAGGCTGAGGCAAGGCACCTTCAAACATCAGGCAGGCCGCCCCTCGCCCCCTCCGTTATCTGCCTTTCTTCGCCATTGCCAGCACCATCAGCCCACAAGCCAAGACCACTTCAGACACAATGCAGGCCACCCCCACCTCTGCTACCTGCCTTTCTCTACCATCACCGCCACCATCACCCATGATGCCAAGGCAAGGCAGCTTCAAAAACCAGGCGGCTACCCCACCTTCACTACCTGCCTTTCTTCTCCATTGCTGCCATCACCCCATGATGCCAAGGCAAGGCAGCTTCAAACATCAGGCAGGCCCCCACACCCTTCTACCTGCCTTTCTTCGCCATCACCACCACCATCACCCCATGAGCCGAGACCGCTTCAAACACCAGGCAGGCTGCCCCACCTCTGCTACCTGCCTTTCTTCACCATCGCTGCCCCCTCACCCCATGATGCCAAAGCAAGGCAGCTTCAAACCCCAGGCACCCCCCCAACTCTTCTACATACCTTTCTTCGCCATTGCCGCTGCCGCCATTGCTGCAGCCATCACCCCACGAGGCTGAGGCAAGGCAGCTTCAAACACCAGGCAGGTCCCCCACTCTGTTACATGCCTTTCTTCAGCATTGCCGCCGCTGCCATCACCGTCACCATTGCCCAACAAGGCCAAGGCAAGGCAGCTTCAAACACCAGGAAGGCCCCCCCCACTCTGCTACATACCTTTGTTTGCCATCATCGCTGCTGCCATCACCGCCTATATCGCCCCACAAAGCCAAGGCAAGGCAGCTTCAAACCTCAGGCAGGCCGCCCCTCGCCCCCTTCGCTACCTGCCTTTCTTCTCCATCACCACCACTGCAATCGCCGCTGCCATTGCCCCATAAGGCTGAGGCAAGGCAGCTTCAAACCCCAGGCAGGCCACCCCTCACCCCCTCCACTACCTGTCTTTCTTCACCATCACCACCACCATTGCCACCACCATCGCCCCATGAGACCAAGACAAGGCAGCTTCAAACACCAGGAAGGATGCCCCACCCCCCTCCCCTATGTGCCTTTCTTCGGCAATGCCACAGCCATCGCCATCACTGCCACTATTGCCCCACAATACTGAGGCAAAGCAGCTTCAAACACCAGGCAGGCCGCCCCTCCGCTACCTGCCTTTCTCTGCCCTTGCCACCACCACAATCGCTGCCACCATTGCCCAATGATGCCAAGGCAAGGCAGATTTAAACACCAGGCAGGCCGCCCCGCCACCCTCCACTACATGCCTTTCTTCGACATCGCCACTGCCATCACCCCACAAGGCAAGGCAGTTTCAAACACCAGGCAGCCCCCCCCCCTCTGCTACCTGCCTTTCTTCTCCATCACCACCACTGCAATCGCTGCCACCATTGCCCATGAGGCTGAGGCAAGGCAGATTCAAACCCCAGGCAGGTCACACACCCCCTAAGCTACCTGCCTTTCTTCACCCTCGCTGCCACCACAATCGCTGCTGCCATCACCCAATGAGGCCGAGGCAAGGAAGCTTCAAACACCAGGCAGGCCACCCTGCCCCCCTCCGCTATGTGCCTTTCTTCAGCATCACCACCGCCATTGCCATCGCTGCTGCCATTGCCCCACAATGCTGAGGCAAGGCAGTTTCAAACACCAGGCAGGCCTCCCCACCTCTGCTACCTGCCTTTCTTCCCCATCGCCACCACTGCAGTCGCAGCTGCCATTGCCCATGAGGCTGAGGCAAGGCAGATTCAAACCCCAGGCAGGCCACCCCCCCTACACTACCTGCCTTTCTTCGCCCTCGCTGCCACCACAATCGCTGCTGCCATCACCCAATGAGGCCGAGGCAAAGAAGCTTCAAATACCAGGCAGGCCACCCTGCCCCCCCCCGCTATGTGCCTTTCTTCAGCATCACCACCGCCATTGCCATCGCTGCCGCCTTTGCCCCACAATGCTGAGGCAAGGCAGTTTCAAACACCAGGCAGGCCTCCCCACCTCTGCTACCTGCCTTTCTTCCCCATCGCCACCACTGCAGTCGCAGCTGCCATTGCCCCATGAGGCTGAGGCAAGGCAGCTTCAAACACTAGGCAGGCCACCCCTCCCCCTCCGCTACCTGTCTTTCTTCGCCATCACCACTGCCATTGCTGCCACCATCGCCCCATGAGGCCAAGGCAAGGCAGCTTCAAACACCAGGCAGGCCGTACTGCCCCCCTCATTGGGGCCTGCTGGAGCCAGTGGCCAGCCGAGGCATCTTTAAACACCAGGCTGCCCCTCTTCCTCCTCCTCCCCTGCATGGCTGGTTGCTGAAACTTACCACTGTTAGCTTGTGTTTGCTTGTTCGCTGTCTGCACCAAATGCTACTCCTGCCCAAAGTTGCTCCTTTTATAGACTCACCCGGCCCAGATCTCTCGGCTATTCCCAGACTCTGCCTGTGCGGAGAAGGGGAGGGGAGCAGCCCAGCCTGGCATCCCTCTATCAATGGTAATAGCATGCATGCTGAAAGAGATGGCTTTGTGTGCCGCCTGTGGCATGCGTGCCATAGGTTTGCCACACCAGTTATAATCTTTCATCTCTGTCATTAGTGCTTCAATTCCCCCCCCCAGTATTTTCTGATTGATCTTCCACCTTCTGAATTCTTTGTTCATTTTTAACAATAATTTGTTGATGAACCTCAAATTGTGTCTTTATGTCAAGCATTTGTTCATTTAGCTTATCAAGATTGCTTTTTGTTTCTTGGTGATTCTTCTGCATCATTTCTTGCATTAATTTTAAAGTCGCATGTATCTCTTTTTGGAGATTGCTTGCCTTCTCTCGTTGTAACATTGCTTCAATAGATCCCTGACTTGCTGGACCAGATGTTCCAGAAAAGGGTGCAGAAGCAGGTTTTTTTGTAATTTTAGTGAGGATTGGTGCACTCATTGTTCAATCAGGCAAATTTTGTAAATCCACAGGGAAAAACAAGCCAACTGCTTTAGGATATAATCCAATTTTTTAAAAAAGAAAATCCCAGTACTTTAGGCTATAATCCAATTTTAAAAAGAGCCAACTGTTTTAGGCTACAATCCAACTTTAAAAAGGAGCCAACTGCTTTAGGCTATAATCGAAGTTTAAAAGGGAGCCAAATGCTTTAATCTGTAATCCAAGTTTAAAAGGAAGCCAACTGCTTTAAACTGTAATCCAAGTTTAAAAAGAGCCAACTGCTTTAGGCTATAATCCAAGTTTAAAAGGGAGCCAAATGCTTTAGGCTATAATCCAAGTTTAAAAGGGAGCCAACTGCTTTAAACTGTAATCCAAGTTTAAAAAGAGCCAACTGCTTTAGGCTATAATCCAAGTTTAAAAGGGAGCCAAATGCTTTAGGCTATAATCCAAGTTTAAAAGGGAGCCAACTGCTTTAAACTGTAATCCAAGTTTAAAAAGAGCCAACTGCTTTAGGCTATAATCCAAGTTTTTTTAAAAAAAAGCCAACTGCTTTAAACTGTAATCCAAGTTTAAAAGGGAGCCAACTGCTTTAAATTGTAATCCAAGTTTTTAAAGGGAGGCTATAATCCAAGTTTAAAAGGGAGCCAACTGCTTTAAATTGTAATCCAAGTTTAAAAAGGGAGGCTATAATCCAAGTTTAAAAGGGAGCCAACTGCTTTAAACTGTAATCCAAGTTTAAAAAGAGCCAACTGCTTTAGGCTATAATCCAAGCTTTTTAAAAAGCCAACTGCTTTAAACTGTAATCCAGCAAAAAAACAACAAAACACCAACTGCATAAATCTAATTCAGATGTTTTTGTCAGTTCAAATATATTTAAAAAAAGCAAAAAACAAAAAAACCTGTCTCTAAATAGTTTCTATAATAGTTATGTCTAGATTAAAAGATGTAGTTTAAAAAAAATCCTTGTTTTTTTTTCTTTTGTAGAATCACAGAATGTTGTTTGTTTAGCACAGGTGTTATTTCATCACTCTTCTGATTCTTTTTGTATTATTGTAGTATCTTCGTTCACCACTAGATGTCCTCATTAATTGTAGTGTCTCTATCCAGTAATAAAAATTTTATTTAAAAAGCTTTTTCACAACAAAGTAAAAAAATCTTCACAAATCAAAAAAGTTAGCTGATAAAAGATTACCATTTTTTTTCAATCAGTCTCAAATCTTTTCTGCGTATTTTTTATATTCCTTAATTTTGTTCCCCCATTTCAGATTTCTCACTGCTTTTAACTGTCTTCTTCCCAAGTCTTCCTGGGGTTTTAACTTTTAAAAATTATCCAATTCAGGGAATTATATTTTAAAAGTGCCTAGGGAAGAGAAATAAAGAACAATCTCACCCAGATCAAACACTTTGTTGATAGTCAGCTGTTTGGTGATGCTGCCATGGCTCTTCACTTCTTCTCTGGCTGTCTATGGCTTGGGCTGTCTGCATATTTACTGGCAGCCTTTCTCCCACCTATTTAAAGAGTTTCCTCAGTCTGTTTGGGCCAATCGCTGTTGGCTCCAAACTCCCAAGGTTTCCCTTCCTCCTCATTGCCTCTCCAGGGTGACTTTCCAACCTCTCTGGGTCTCCAGACGAAGAGAAATTGGACTAGGAAACCGGAGCTCTGGTTTCTTTCATCCATGTCACTATGACACCCGGGGTGATCTCGGAAAGTCTCAGATTTTTATTCCCCTCCCAGAGTTATAGGTCAGGTCTTGCAGTCTCCTGACCATAGCAGGGCTATGAAATCACGGTGCCAATTTTGTTTAAAAAAGGCAGGATTGTTTTTATCAGGGAGCTTCTGCCCAGAAACTAACATTGGATATGGCAGAAACTGGCTGCCCATGGGGTATCTCTGCTGTCATTATTAAGGAGCTCCTGGCAACCTGTAAGAGATTTGGGATCATCTTGCTTGATATGTGTGCTTTATAGATTATGCTTTTCAATTTGTTTGTTTGAGCTAATAATATAGCTTAAATTCCTTTGTTCACTGGTGTCCTTATTGGATCCAAAATAATTATTTGCTTGCCTAACATTTGGTAAAGCATAATTGGTAACAAAAGGCGTATCTAGTGATAATGTCCTGGTTCTTGCTAGGCAAGGTGATTTGTTGTTGTTGTTGTTAGCTGCGAAGTTGTGTCCGACCCATCGCAACCCCATGGCCAACATTCCTCCAGGCATTCCTGTCCTCTACCATCTTCTGGAGTCCATTTAAGCTCACGCCTACTGCTTCAGTGACTCCATCCAGCCACCTCATTCTCTGTCGTCCCCTTCTTCTCTTGCCCCTCAACCTTTCACAGCATTAGGCTCTTCTCCAGTGAGTCCTTCCTTCTCATTAGGTGGCCAAAGTATTTGAGTTTTAGCTTCAGGATCTGGCCTTCTAAAGAGCAGTCAGGGTTGATTTCCTCTAGGACTGACTGGTTTGATCGCCTTGCAGTCCAAGGGACTCGCAGGAGTCTTCTCCAGCACCATAGTTCAAAGGCCTCAATTCTTTGGCGCTCAGCCTTTTTTATGGTCCAGCTTTCACTGCCATCCATTGCAACTGGGAAGACCATAGCCTTGACTATACACACTTTTGTTGACAGGGTGATGTCTCTGCTTTTTAGTGTGCTGTCTAGATTTGCCATGGCTTTCCTCCTGAGGAGCAAGCGTCTTTTAATTTCTTGGCTACAGTCCCCATCTGCAGTGATCTTGGAGCCCAGGAAAATAAAATCTGTCAATACCTCCATTTCTTCCCCATCTATTTGCCAGGAATTGAGAGGCCTGGATGCCATGATCTTGGTTTTCTTAATGTTAAGTTTCAACCCAAGTTTTGCACTCTCCTTCTTCACTCGCAACAAGAGGCTCTTTAGTTCTTCTTCACTTTCTGCCATTAGAGTGGTATCATCTGCATATCTTAGGTTGTTGATATTTCTTCCGGCAATCTTAATTCCAACTTTTGATTCATCTAGCCCTGCCTTTCTCATGATGTGCTCTGCATGTAAGTTAAATAGGTGATAGTGACTATAATTATATCCCTGGGTGTCCCAGCATAAGTATCTGGGGACCAGATATTTAAATATTAAACTGGACAATTATTAAAATCTGCATGTATCTGAATTTGAATGGTTTAGTGAGAATTTATGAAAGTAAATTTTTTGAGGGTGAAGGTTCGTTTTCCGAGCTTGTGTGTTGGTTTCTGAATGTTTTGTTACCAGGTTAGATAACTTCTTCAGCAGAGTTTAGGGTAGGTCACTGTCAATGTTCTGTTTAAAAGGGCTTCAGGTGTGTATAGAGTTTTATATAAAGAAAACTTATGTAAAATGTTCTATCTTCCATCTGTTAGATTAGCAAAAAGGTTTTAAAATATGTCTAGTAAATGTTGGAAATGTAATCAAAATCCTGATACATATTATCACTTGTGGACATGTGTTAAAGCAAAAAAACTTAGGACAAAAAGACATACTTGGTTAGAAAAGATGTTAGGGAAACACATAGACTTTAAACCTGAATTTTTTTAAATTAGGTATAATTCCAGAAAAAAATCGAAGACTTACATTGAGAATCAAAGAAAAAAAAGACAGAGGATACTTTGAAACATGGAACTTATTTTATCAATGGCTGGAAAAACAAGATAGAAAGTAAGAACTTAACTTTTATATCTAAGCAAAAAAATCAACCTAGAAACACATTGTTCATTAAGCACTAACATATTGTAATAATAGAAAAATAATATAACACTTTTTTAAAAGAGAGAGAGAGAGAGAGTCTTGTGATGGGGATGTTACATCAGGTCAGGGTCATTGGGAGATGAACTACTGATGGGCAGGAGGGGGTCTTGCATGGGTTGGTTGAGGGGATGGTGCTGTCTCTAGTTGGCTGTACGGTTGATTTGTGTCACTGCACTTTTTTTTTAGTTCGTCCGAAAAGCTCAATTCTAATTGTACATTTCCTTCTGTTCTGCACCTGTGTTGATAACCTATCTGGTAACCATTGTGAATGTCATGTGGTCTAGCTATGTTATGAGTTAGTTTTGCTGTGTGCACAAGCATAAAAAAGTTTTTCTAGTTTTTGTCTTTACTTTTTCCTTTTACTGTCTGATGAGAGGATGTAGTTGGTTAGCTTTCTTTGTTTATATATATTTTTCTTTTGTGGTTAAAGGTTTTTAATAGAATATGCATCGGGCTTTATTTCCTTCACCCACACACATTATGCATCATCTAAAGCACGGTCCATCGCCCTCTGATAGGAAGAATTATTCCTTGACATTTGGTAGCAGAGGATGGTTTGAATTATGTTTTTAGACGATGCATGTTAACTGAGTTAGTTAGTTTTGGCGACTGAGGAAGCTGTGATTAACTGCTGAAACATGTCGGGAAGGAAGGCACGGATAAAAAGGGAGGCTCGGAGCCTGTCTCTGGGGCATCTTCCTTTGAGTTTATAGACTCCGCTCACTTCAGCCACACACCTTGGAGAAGACGCACCTGCTCCTGTCGACGATGCAAGGTCAGTCACTCTTTTTTCTGCTTTTCCAAGCTCCTTGGCAGCTGCCCTTGAAAATGTTCATACTCCAGGGGCTCATGATGAATTCCAAAGGCTTGGAGCGAAACCTAAAGTCAGGCTGGAGAACATTCCTCATGCTCCTTCAAGCCCTGAGCCAACTATGCGAGAGAGGGCTATGCAAGGCTACTGTGAACAAATTGGTGTTTTTGAAAAGCGATTGCAGCAGGCAAAAGAATATGTATCAAGGATTCAGCAGCATGAGAGGGGCTCTGCTGTGATTCAAAGGCCAGTGTCGGCCATGTTGCCTTCACCTCCTCCTTCTCCAAAGCCAAAGTCACACCCACCATTGAGTGTCATGTCAGACGAATGGGAACTGGAAGCTCCTATGTTACAGTCACATGACTATGGGCAGTCTCAAATGTCTACACACAGAGTCACAATGATGCCTGAATCTAAAATTAGAGCACCATCTGCTGGTGAAGCTGCATTAAGACATGAATTGCAAAGCCTGGAGCTCTCACTCTCACAAATGTCCATGCAGGAATCATTGCTCAGAGACGCAAAGTTTCTACAGTTACATGAGGTTCCAGCCCCTGATGGTGCTAGTATTCCTGTTAATATTGCTTCTATGCAAGTCCCTCTACCTGGCAGAGCACATCCATATTTAGCCCACACGCAATTGCCACTGGGTTCTCAATTGCGAAGGCCAGTGCCATGTACAGGTCATGCTAATGCACCAGCCCCAGCGCCAGCTCCTCCTGCTGGCCAGGGTGGACTGGCAGCTCAAATACAGTCACAGACAGCACCTGTACCACCGGCAGCTCCAATGCAACTGCCGCATGTCTGGGCACAGGCACAGACGCCACTGATGCCCCCTGCAGGTTATGGTCAGATTGCACAACCTGCACAGCATGTACCTCAACTGCATGTTCCTCAACAGACACCCTCTATTGTACCACTGGCTGGTGACCTAAAATTAAAGTGGTCAGGACAGAATTACAGGGCATGGGTCAGTGAAGTTGGCCTATTGCTATGCAGAGAAGGTACTCACATGATGGTGTTTAATCCTCCTGTCCAGCCATGGACTCCTGACATATGGGACTTGGATAATAAAGCATGTACAACATTATTGATGTCAATGGATACTGAGCTGCAGCTCACATTTTCACAAGATGCAACTGCCCAACAAATTTGGAGTCAGAGACATGTTATCGGCCTATGTCAATTGAGTCAACATGTTTACTTTTGTCTGAGTTCCATGGTTCCTGATTAAAACCTGGTGAACGTATCGGAGAACATTTGACTAAAATAAAAGGAATTAGAAAAGAACTGGGTGAAAAAGGTTATCCCATTGATGATTTTCAAATGATCAGCATTATCATCAATTCATTGAATTATGAGTGGAAAGATGCTATTACTAAGATTAATCAAGTGCCTATTGCTCAACGCACAGTGGATCATGTATGCAGGATTTTAACTGAAGAAGAGGCACTTATGCAAGCCGTGCCACATTTAAGGGAACCACCTGCATCAAAAGCTCCAGCGAGGCGTCCCTCCCATGGAAGGGCCTATGTTCCAAGGATGCCAAGATGCTACATCTGCAATCATGTGGGACATGCCACCTGGGATTGTCCACAACAATTTCCAGCACCCGTCACGTACCAGCCCAGATGAACAGATTACAGAGGAGGCAGAGGTAGAGGCGGACGACAAGGTCATGGTCATGGTCCCAGGCGTGATCCGCAAGCTCCACTTGCCATATTGGTTGTAACCAACGATCCACAGCCTCAACCAGAGTATGACAGATGACTTCTTTGGACTTTGGACAGTGGAGCAGCATTACATGTTACCTACAGAAAAGAGCTGTACACAGAGATGCACGAGCCTGAACCTGAATTTTGTGAACTTTACTCTTTTTCAAATCATCCTGTTCATGTCATGGGAAAAGGAACTGTTTATATTGAAGAGCTCAGTTCATCCATTCCCGACATTTACTACGTTCTGTCTGCCAATAGTAATTTGCTTAGTCAGAGTCATTTGTCTAGGGTTTCTAAATTTCAGGTCCTTTACCTTGAAAAAGCAAGTTATATAGTTAAAGATGGAGATATTGTTGCTGAAACCATGTTGATTGGTGGTATTTAGTATATAAAGCCAAAGTCTAAGCCGCAAGAGCAGGCAAGTATACAAGCTCCAAAAAGGGAGAGCATAGGCCCAGTGAGAGATGTCCCAGAGAGAGATCCTGTTGCTACTCCAAAGGCTCCTAAAGCTAACAGGAGAACAAATAAGACACAGGTTGCTCATGGCAAGCCTGGGGTTCCTAATAAACATGCTAATGTTGAGAATTCACTAACAGGTAAACCTTTGCATTCCAGGTGTATCCATAAGTGGCATAGAAGATTGGGTCATGCCAGTTTCCATGTTCTGAAGAAGATGCCAGAGTTCGCAAGAGATTTGGATCTAAAGAGGTGTAAGGTGTTCTTGGATTATGCTGTCTGCAAGAAAGCTAAATCTAAAGCAGCAGCAATTCCAAAATGCGCTACACACCTGTCAACATGCATTTTTGATTTGGTACACACTGACATAGTGGGTCCTTTTACACCAACAATTGGTGGTAAAAGATATTTCTTGACAATTGTTGATAATTACTCTAGATATAGATATGTATTTCCTATGAGAGAAAAATCTGAGACCTTTCAGATCTTTAAAGTCTTTGCCAATCTTGTCTATACCCAATTCGAAGTCAACATCGCCAGAATTCAGAGTGATCGCAGTGCTGAATTCATGTCTCAGCATAAGAATGGGATAGTACATCAAACTTCAGCTCCTTACACTCTGGCAGAAAATGGAGTGGCAGAACGCAGAAATGGGGTTCTGCAAACCATGATGCGTTGCCTACTTGAAGATGCTAGCCTCAGTCTCCCATACTGGGGTGAAGCTATTAAATATGCTAATCATATCATCAACCGTACTTGGAGTAGTGTAATAAATCAGACTCCTTATTTCATGTTATATGGACACAAGCCTGACATCAAACTAAATTCAATGGGCTTTATTAAGTCCGCAACAGATGAATGCGTGTTCACGAAAAGATCTGATAATGGGTATGAGATAATTCTTGTTTATGTTGATGATATTGTTTATATTGGGCCAAATAAGCAGATGAGTGAGATTTTTGCTAATGCTATACAGCAGTTTTTCACATTGAAGTCTTTAGGACACATTAACACTTATTTGGGTGTTCAAGTTGCCAAAACCCAGAAGGGGTTTAGCCTCACACAAGAAGATAAGATTGAACAACTATTGCATCACTGCAACATGGCGAATGCTAAACCAGTGAGTACACCCATGCAAACCGATTTTCACAACTTGACACATGAACTGAGTCCTGAGTTCGAAGATCAAACACTTTATCACTCAGTCATTGGGTCACTGCTGTATATCAGTAGTTGGACTAGACCCGACATTGCACTTAGTGTTAATCTCCTATCACGACACGTAGACAAAGCAAAACAGTTTCATTGGACATGTGTTAAGAAATTATTGAGATACCTAAAACACACCAAAGACATGAAGTTATTGTTAGAACCTACTCATACTGACTATGCAGAGTTATGTTGTTATGCAGATTCAGATTGGGCAAGTGATAAGAAATCACAGAAAAGCACTTCAGGTTATATGATGTTTTTAAACGGATGTCCTGTTTACTGGCATGCACGTAAACAGAATTTTGTTTCTTGTTCCTCTACAGAAGCTGAGTATGCTTGTGTTTCTGGTGCATGCAATTCCTTAACCTGGTTTGATGCTTTAGTCACAGATATCTGGACACCTCCAATTCGACCGATCACTGTGATGGAAGACAACGAATCTGTGGTTTACATATCCGAGAATCGATTTACAGGTTCCAGGTACAGACACATTGACATCATTATCAAAACATAAGACAAGTAGTTAAACAAGGTTTTGTGAAACTGCAGTATGTGTCTACACGTGATCAAATTGCTGATATGTTAAACAAACCACTACCTGCAGCCCAACACGAGTATTTGCATGAGAAGATGTGCCTCACCTGAATCTTCGCTTTGCTGACGAAAGAAGGGGATGTCACTGCACTTTTTTTTTAATTCGTCTGAAAAGCTCAATTCTAATTGTACATTTCCTTCTGTTCTGCACCTGTGTTGATAACCTATCTGGTAACCATAGTGAATGTCATGTGGTCTAGCTATGTTATGAGTTAGTTTTGCTGTGTGCGCAAGCGTAAAAAAGTTTTTCTAGTTTTTGTCTTTACTTTTTCCTTTTACTGTCTGATGAGAGAGGATGTAGTCGGTTAGCTTTCTTTGTTTATATATATTTTTCTTTTGTGATTAAACGTTTTTAATAGAATATGCATCGGGCTTTATTTCCTTCACCCACACATATTATGCATCATCTGAAGCACGGTCCATCGCCCTCTGATAGGAAGAATTATTCCTTGACAATTTGGATTCTGAGGAGTTCGTAGGCTGGTTGTAGGTTAATGTGTCTATTGATGGAATTGCTTGTGGAGTGCCAGGCTTTGATGAACTCACAAGTGTGGCAGATGGTACCATGGCCAATGATTTTAGTGTTGCTCCAATCGAACTGGTATATTTTTTTTGTGTCATTGTGGGTAGAGATTAAGGATTTGGGATCATAGCATTTGACTATCAGCCGGTGTTCGTGGATCCTGATTTTTAGTTAACGTGATGTTTGTCCCACATAGAATAGGTTGCAATTGTTACAGTTGATTTTTGTAGATTACATTGTTACTTTCATCCTTCTATATTTTGTCTTTGGTTTTGAATAATTCCAGATGGAATGTGGCTTTGGGTTTGTGGGCTATTGCTGTTCCTAGGGGTTGGAGAATTCTGGCTATCATTTCCCACACCTCTTTTGTGTATGGTAGGGTTAGTTTTTGCATGGTGGTCAACTGTGTGGTGTGTTGTGGTTTGGATGTTGTGTGTCAGAATACAAGTTTTTTGGATAGCCATTATAGAGAAAGATGTCAAGCAGCCATTTCTCTTTTGCTTTTCTTAGTGTTGTAGTGCTGCAGTGTGTCCTGGTCCTTCTGAAGAGGGTCTGCACACAGCTTCTTTTGTGTATGGTTAGGGTGGTTGATTGCAAACCTGAGGATCTGGTCCATGTGCATGGGTTTATGGGAGGCATGGGTTTCCAGTTCTTCATTGTCCAGTGTTGGTGTTGAGGAATGGGAGTTTGTTATCTGTTTCTTCACATGTAAATTTGATCCCAGGGAATATATTATTAAGTAGGTGGACATAGCGTGTCTAAAACCAAGATCATGGCATCCGGCCCTCTCAATTCCTGGCAAATAGATGGGGAAGAAATGGAGGTAGTGACAGATTTTATTTTCCTGGGCTCCAAGATCACTGTAGACGGGGACTGTAGCCAAGAAATTAAAAGACGCTTGCTCCTCAGGAGGAAAGCCATGGCAAATCTAGACAGCACACTAAAAAGCAGAGACATCACCCTGTCAACAAAAGTGTGTATAGTCAAGGCTATGGTCTTCCCAGTTGCAATGGATGGCAGTGAAAGCTGGACTATAAAAAAGGCTGAGCGCCAAAGAATTGAGGCCTTTGAATTAAGGTGCTGGAGAAGACTCCTGCGAGTCCCTTGGACTGCAAGGCGATCAAACTGGTCAGTCCTAGAGGAGATCAACCCTGACTGCTCTTTAGAAGGCCAAATCCTGAAGTTGAAACTCAAATACTTTGGCCACTTAATGAGAAGGAAGTACTCACTGGAGAAGAGCCTAATGCTGTGAAAGGTTGAGGGCAAGAGAAGAAGGGGACAACAGAGAATGAGGTGGCTGGATGGAGTCACTGAAGTAGTAGGCGTGAGCTTAAATAGACTCCAGAACATGGTAGAGGACAGGAAGGCCTGGAGGAACATTGTCCATGGGGTTGCGATGGTTCGGACGTGACTTCACAGCTAACAACAACAAACATAGCATGTCCAGAATTTTGGTTGGATTGTGAGTAGAGCATGACTGCTTGTGCTATTAGGTCTGATATGGATGATCCCATCAGGGTAACTTGTACTTACTTGTACATTTTTCTGTTGAACTTGAAGTATGTGTTGAGGCATAGATCCAGGAGTTTCATGATGGTTTCTGTGGACATGGAGTATTCTGTAGTGGCATCATCTTTGTGGGTATGGTGTTTAGTGATTAGGTGGTGTATGGTTTGTTTGGTCAGGTTGATGTTAATCAAGGTGAAGAGGGGGATGATTCGAAGGAGACCATAATTTCTTCCTTGTTGATCTTGGTGTTTTTGTAAATTTTTGTAAATATTGCAGGACCTTTTAGCTATAACCACAACCAAAATAGAAGCAAAGCGATGTATTTTTGCAAAAAATATGGAAGGAGTATTCAAAGTTCACCTGAGGAGACAAATCTCAGGGGCAGGACAAGAAGCAATGGATGGAAACTAATCAAGGAGAGAAGCAACCTAGAATTAAAAAGAAATTTCCTAACAGTCTCAAACTGTCAACCTTCTGTTCAACAAGCCCAGCGTCTTAACTGCTAGGCTACTGCACCAGAAAAAAGGAGGTTGAGGTCAAGCCAAACCTCTACTTTGGTGAAATAAAAAGCTTATTTGCAACAGAAAGGTGGGTTCATTTTATCACCATTAAGTACTGGACCACTGGTAATTTGGGGAACTTCCTGGAAGAAGTTAATAATAAGCCCACTCTTTTAGTTCTCCCTCTGGAAAACATTAAATGGTTTGGAGAGATAGTTGGTAAACTATCTTTACTTACCGTTTGCAAATTATTTGCATGTCCCTGGAAGCCTTCCCTATGGATTTCATGTACAGATGTCTATCAGGACACTTGAAAAGCAATTGGCTAGACTCTCTGAACCTGCACACCTGTGGCATAGCAACACCATAAATTCCTCAACTTTGTGGCAGTCCCTTAGATTTTGGAACACTGCTACAATGTCACTCCTAGTCTTTCTTTTTGTTAGACTAGACCGGGGGTAGGCAACCTTGGCTCTTTTATGACTCGTGGACTTCAACTCCCAGAATTCCTGAGTCAGGAATTCTGGGAGTTGAAGTCCACGAGTCATAAAAGAGCCAAGGTTGCCTACCCCTGGACTAGACATATCCAATTCCTGCAATCAGTTTTCATATGTTTTAGCTTTCAGTCCCCTAATCACCTTTTTTGCTCTTCTCTGCGCTCTTTCTAGAGTCTCAATATCTTTTTTATATTATGATGACTACAACTGGATGGAATATTCCAAGTGTATCTTGCCAAGGCATTATAAAGTTTTATCACTTTGCATGATCTTGATTCTATCCCTCTGTTTATGCAACCTAGGACTGCATTGTCTTTTTTGGCAGTTGCAATACACTGCTGGATCATATTTAAGTGGTTGTCCACTAGGACACCTAAATTCCTCTCACAATTACTACTATTGAGTCAGGTACAATGTATTCTTAATCTGTGCATTTGGTTTTTCCTGATTACTGTACAGTGGTGTGTATATTGAGAGAGAGGATCAAATTGCCCAACCAATTAAAAAAAATATGTTTGCCAAGTGAAAGTGATAGATGGGCCAGAAAATAATACCTTAAAGGGCCAGGGTAGATTTACATCTGCAGAAAAGACAATCTGATACAGAAAATCACATGGTAGACTAAGTGCTAATAGTAAATTTATTATTGTTTTTCTTTTCAGTTTCCTAAATGACTGTCTATTTGAAACTGCTGTGCATTTTGGATTGCGGTAGCTTTTGCAGTAGCTTTGGGTCACAGAGACATCTAACATGAATATGGTTCAATAAATGATAGTTGTACTTTGGATTTATTTTATCACTACATGAGACGAGTGCTTGAATACAATTACTGATGTCATAGTAGCAGTTAGGACCCTTCACCTGCTAACAGCCGCTTAAGGAGCTGTTGTTCCTGTCATTAAACAAGAATGAATCCTCGGGAAGCGGGAGACCTTATACCACCCCAAACAAATGGTTTCCCATCTTTTCTTGAAAATTTCCATTGGTAGAGCACCCACAACACCCGGAGGCAAAAGTCTTGGACTTTTGATTCTTATCCCAGAATCATATGCCAGCCAGTCAGGTTCAGGTCTTGCATACTCCTGACCACAGCAAGACCATGAAGTCATGGTGCCAATTTTGATAAAAAGTGCGGGACTGTTGTTATCAGTGAGATTCTGCACATAATATTTAGCAATAGGTACTGTAGAAACTGGCTGCCCATGGGGTGTCCCTGCTGGCATTATTTAGGAGCTCCTGACAGCCTTTAAGAGATTTGGGTGTCAACTTACTTGATATGTATGTTTTTTAGGTTATGCTTTTCAATCTGCTTGCTTGAGTCAGTAATAAAGCTTAAAATCTCTTTATTCACTGGTATGCTTATTGTTTGTGGATCCAAAAGAATCACTTGCCTGGGCACCTGATCATTGCCCTGACACTTGGAAAAACATCTAGTCAGGTAATGAAATGTCTGCAAGCAAACAACCAAGCTCAGAGAGCAGCAAGGACTCCATAGATGTAAGTCTTAGGGTAAATCTGCTGATTTATTTTTCCTCTTTTTGTGAATATGCTAAATTTATTTACTGAATTTAACAATAAAAATATTAAAAGCATTATACTGTACATATACCTGGTGGTAACCAGTTTGCCAAATGTATAAGTATATTAAATAAATTTTCTGTAACATTTTTGAACATTCTTTTCACGAATATACCATCTTCTAGACTTTTTCCTAGGCATAAACTTCAAAATCTGGAAAACTGAATTTCAAATGTTAACCAAGAGGAATGAGTTTTAAGCAAATAGTGACCTCAGCTCTCTGTTTTGCCATCAGGCAAATCTTGCTGAGGCCCTAGAAAGATTAGAGAAAAGAGTGACAAAGATGATAAGGCAGTGGTGGGATTCAGCTGGTTTGCACCAGTTCAGCAGAACCGGTAGCTAATTTTTTGTTGCCCAGGTCCAGAATGGACTTCTGGAAATGGTATCCAAACAGAGAACCAGTTGTTCGCATATTTGAATCCCACCACTGTGATAAGAGGTTTCAAAGGTAAGCCATATGATGACGGGCTAAGGGGAAGTAGGTATGTTTGGTCTATAAGAGAAAGGATTAGTGACATGATAGCTTGAAGGACTATCACAGGGAGGAGGGGTCACTTCATTCTCTAGCACACCTAAGAGCAGGACAAGAAGCAATGGGTGGAACCTAGTCAGTGGAAAATCCAAACTGGAACTAAGGAGAAATTTCCCGACAGTGAGAACAATTAGTCAATGGAACAGCTTGGTTTCCAAAGTAGCGGGTGCTCCATTGCTGGAGGTTTTCAAGAAAAGATTGGCCAACCAATAATATGAATAGTCCAAAGTCCATTCCAGCCCTATGAGTCTATGATTCAAAGCTAAGGCAAAGTTCATCTAGGACAGTCTTTCTCAACCTTGGCAACTCTAAGATGCGTGGACCCTTCTAGAATTCCTCAAATGGCTCCAAATATCTTACAGTTGCCAGAATTGAGAAACAGTGATCTTACTGAGAGTAAGATTCTTGTCTATATAAACCTCAATGAATGTAATGATATACTTTATAGTATTCCTCCATTTTGCAGTAAAGCAAAAGGATTGCAGTTATCACTGCCAAAACCACTAGATGGTGCTCCTTCACCAACCATAAGAGAAAGCTTTACAGGGATGAAGAATTGTCTCTGTGTAATTGTATACAGGACATGCATGTACTAGGATACATGTATCCTAGGTAGAATCCACCAGACGTTTCCAACTTCAACTTTCATGGCGGAAGTTGCATTTCATTACATTGCAAGGCACTAGTTTGGAAAGGCTGGTGACTGCCAGGGCCATTCACTAATGGCTGATAGCATTTTCTACTATCGCTTATCCACTACTGTAGCAATGTAACGTTTATCTCCATTATTCTTATCTTGGCACAAAGACGTGGATGATGCTATAAATAGCTTGGGAGAAAACAGCCTGAAGATGGCATGACATGGCATGGCATGAGAGAAAGAATAGAAGATCCTTGGGTAGCTAGAAAACAAACAGGGTCTGCTGCTGTTAAAATAAGGCTCACGTGGAATAAAAAAAGGCGCTGAATAGTAAAAGAAAAAGAAGGACTGAAGTAAATGTGCTAGGCTTCATTAATAGAGGAATAGAATTAAGATCACATGAAGTGTTCATACCACTTTACAATGCCTTGGTAAGGCCACACTTGGAATATTGCATCCAGTTTTGGTCACCATGATGTAAAAAAGATGTTGAGACTCTAGAAAGAGTACACAGAAGAGCAAAGATGATCAGGGGACTGGAGACTAAAAGATACAAGGAACAGTTGCTGGAATTGGGTATGTCTAGTTTAATGAAGAGAAGGACGAGGGGTGACATGATAGCAGTCTTCCAATTTCTCAGGGGCTGCCACAAAGAGGAGGGACTGAAGCTATTCTCCAAAGCACCCAAAGGCAGGACAAGAAGCAACTGATGGAAACTAACCAAAGAAAGAAGCAACCTAGAACTAAGGAGAAACTTTCTGACAGTTAGAACAATTAATCAGTGGAACAACCTGCCTCCAGAAGCTGTGAATGCTCCAACCCTGGAAGTTTTTAAGAAGAGATTGGACAGCCATTTGTCTGAAATGGTATAAGGTTTCCTGCCTGAGCAGCGGGTTAATCTAGTTGATGATGATGATGATGATGATGATGATGATGATGATGATGATGATGATTTACATATGACAATAACATACAATAGCAAATGTTTAAGAATCAGGAGCAGCAACTCTTCCCTGGGTCATGTGACCAGGAAAAGGGTGGGTTTAGAATGGAGTAGTTTTCAGTATTCCGAGGCTTTGCCAGCCTCTAGGGCAGTGACTCAACTTTGGCAATCTTATGGAGGACACCAGCAGAAACCAGCTTTACAAAGGGGAATATTGTAATACCAGGTATTGCCCAGAAGATGGCAAACATTCATCATACTTTGTTTAATGGTTTCTTAAAATGTTATATAGACTTGAAGATATCATAAAAATAGTGTGCATGTCACTTAATAAAATAAAGATATCTCTTAATATGCATTTACATTTGATCTTTGTTTATCTTATCTATTCACATTAGGATCAAGCTATCAAGATAGCAGTAATCAATATTTTGCTATATTTCTGAAAGGGGAGGGGTTTGGCAACTTCAGTAGACATAAACTTCTTTAAAACATTACATGAAGAGAAAAAACAATCTAAAGAAATATTGCTGGATTTTTATTATGTTCAATTTATATAATAAAAAAATAAATGTCATCTATTATTACTCAATTAAAATAATTTAACAGTGCACCCTTCTATTAAGAGTGGTGAGTATACACTTCATTTTCCTTTCAACAAATTATTCAATGACTTGTATGGTCCTATAGTCAAACAAGAGCTTCCTTAACATAAAATTAATTGTCAATCACATAACCATTTAAAAATTCTCTAATGTGCCCTTCTAATATATATGCATCATTACGTCTCAAAGAAACTTGCGTGCTCTCTGTTTTGAGTCTAGATGGGGAATTGTCTATGGATTAGTGTTAATGTGACAAGAATAAAAAAATTCTCAAGAAGGACTAAACATGAGATTCTGGCATTAGAGCTGGTCCTACAGTTACATTATAACTTTAGGCAGCTGATTTTGTGGATTGCAAAATGGTAGCAAACCATTGATAATCAGTTTAGCAGAAATATGTTTTTACTCACATAATGTATATTGTTTCAGATATTAAGATCATTTGATTAAACTATATCCCTTGACTTTAGGACAAGAGGTGGGGGGGTTTTTTCCAGGCAGTAAAATGTCTTTGGAGAATTGGCTTTAGGTACGTGGAAAAGTAGTATAGTTACATGATTAAATCCAAGGTCTAAATCATATGGAGGCCACACAGTGGTGGGATTCAGCTGGTTCACACCACTTTGGCAGAACTGGTAGCTAATTTTTTGTTGCCCAGGCCCAGAATGGAAGTGGCAGCCACACAGAGAACCAGTTGTTCACATATTTGAATCCCACCACGGAGGCGGTGCCCACCCCAGCTCTGGCAATGCAAAAAAAAAGTTGCAATACGTCGCGACACATCATGTGATGTGCGTTTGACACCCGTGGTCTAAATGATCCAGTTGGGTGGGATATCCTTAGAAGGTGAATTTAGTTCAAAGTGTGATACTTAATCTGATGCCTTTCAGAAACAAGATGTTTGTACTGGTGATAGAATCTTGATACCTGGGCCCCAAATCTCTCTATGCGGAATTATTATTAGGAAATCCAAAAAGGCAAGCACATTGAAATAAAAGCCTTTGTTTATTTTTGTTCTATTTTGTTCATTATCTTTGGAGAAAACCTCTGCTTAGTGATAATACGTTTTGTCAGCTAGAGTGAAAAAAAACTTGTCTTTCACTCCAAAACTGCCATTGCAAATCTGGATCTCCAGATATTGGGATCCCAATACGATGGCCACAAATGGAAGCCAAAACGAGTGATCCTGGACTAGATAAATCGGTATATTAAATTTCATAGGCTGCATTGTCTTTGAGAGCAGCTTTTAAATGAATGCAGAACTTGCTAATAAAGTAAATCAAATTGACAAATTGTATCAAGAAAGGGTATACCCAGAAAGGGTATTATATTGTTCTTTTTGTAAAAAAAAAAATTACCGGTAGTTCTTCCCTATAGATTATAAAATTTGAAACATGGTTCAATTTCTGAAATGTTTCATGGCTATGCAGAAACATTGCACTGATTTTATTAGGAACGAGGAACCTGTGGCCCAGGCAATGTGTGATTCATATCCTTATTTTGAAAATCTCTTTGCAAGATATCAGCTCAGAGCCAAGAACAGAGAGACTCAAATAGGATATTCTTGGATTTCAATGCCTTTCTGGATTTTATGAATCCTGCTCTGGAGCCTCAATTAATTTGAGATTTATTGGGAGAGGCAGTGCTAATTAGCAAAATATACTTTACACATGCTAAAAGGCTGAGTTTGAGAGTTCCAAATATTATCTTACATTTACCATACTTTTATGTATTATAGTTATAATACATATAACTCTTTCTCCAAAGAACTCAAGACAATTACAGGTAATCCTTGACTAATGCCTTTCATTTGAAGTTACAACCGCACTGAAAAAGGGACTTCTGACCATTGTAGTGTCTCCATGGTCATGGGCTCAAAATTCGGATGCTTCGCAACTGGCATGGTATTTATGACAGGGTCGTGTGATCACATTTTGTGACCTTCTGACAAACAAAACCAACAGGGAAGCCAGATTCATTTATCAATAATCTTATTAACTTAACAGCTGCAGTGATTAACTTAACAACTGTGGCATGAAAGATCATAAAATGGAGCAAAACTCACTTAACAACTGCCTTGTTAAGCAACAGAATTTTTGGGCTCACGTGTGGTTGTAAGTTGAGGGTTATATGTGTTCACCTTTCCCTAACCATTTCATCCTCTGTTTCAACTTTCTTTCTGTTTCATTCTCCTTCCAACTCTGTTATTCTGTTAAGTAGATAAAGCTGAAAGTTAGCAGCCCTAATACTGTTTCTTCTTTGCTGACTTCTCCACTTTGTCTCACTGGAAGCTCCACACTTCCTTTCTTAAACACACAAAAACTGCTATTTTAGGCTGGTTTGATTGATAGGTGTTATCAACCACATCTGAAAAATACGGATAAAATGAGATGAATAAAATTTTCTCTGTGCATTGCTTTTCTCTTTCTCTCAAAAAAGGTTGGTATAAATGCAACAAATAAAACAATTTTTTGAGGAAATGACAATTTTTATTAGGGAATAAGGCAAATTTAAAAACATATGGAAGAATGGAAGCTACATTATAATGAGTCAAACTATTGGTTCAACTAATTCTAAACTGTGGAGTCCTTGGTGCTTTGCTGAGCATGGTGGCTTGTCTGTAGATGTTTCGTTACCCAACTAGGTAATATCATTAATACTCCATAGTTCAACCCTGAATTATGTATATTCTATTGTAATTCCAGACTTCTAGCTGATCAGGACAATGGTTTTACAGGATTTTGGAAAAAAAACCCTCATTTTTCCAGTACTACTTGGAAGTACAAGAAAACGTACAAATAGTCTTGACTTACAACCATTCATTTAGTGACAGTTCAAAGTTACAACAGCACTGAAAATGTGAATTATGATCATTTTTCACATTTACAACCTTTTCAGCATTCCCATGTCATGTGATTAAAATTCAGACACTTGGTAAGTGGCATGCATTTATGATGGTGACAGTATCCTGGGAACATATAATCACCTTCTGACAAGCAAAGTCAACGGGGAAGGCAGATTCTCTTAACAATCATGGTACTAACTTAACAACTGCAGTGATTCACTTAATAACTGAGGCAAGAAAGGTTGTAAAATGGGGCAAAATTCACTTAACAACTGTCTTGCTTAGCAATGGAAATTTGGGAGTCAATTGTGGTCGTAACTCAAGGACTATTTTAATCTTCTATCTGCAAAACAGTATTCTACCATTGAATTATAAACATATTTTGTGTTGTTTGGGGACTGGTTCGCTGAAAAGATCTTAGATTCAGGAACTGCCACGAGATTGTACCTTAAAGAAGACTATCCAGTCTTTTGAACAAAACCAATATAGAAAGTGCTAATTAGACCAAATAAGATGATCTCAAAAATTATCTTTGTTGAAATAAGTATTCATTTTTTGAATATCTTACATTTATATAGATATGCATATACTGATGAAATAAGGGCAATTATTCCCACATATATATATATATATATATTACAAGATTGGAGAATTTTAGAAAAGAGAACTTAATGCATAGAATTTTAATGTTTTGGATCTTCATACAAGGCTTAACAGAGTTTGGAAAAAGGGTTCTTGGGAGGACAGGGTCACATGTCAAAAAAATTTAAAATGTAATTTGACAGTTCTATGTAAGAAATGTTGAAAATGTAGTAACTATCAAATATGGCATATTCTATGTCTTTTCTATCTCTAAACCTGAACATACGCACACATAAATGTGGTTGTACATCTGCCTTTCCCTTGTGCTCAGACCTATATACAAACATATATCTCTTTGTCAGGTTATTAGTGAACATTTTGCCTTCACACATATTTACATGCCTGCTCACACACATGTACACACCCATCAACTTGCCAAACCTAGTCACCCACACAAATCTTCTCTTCAAATTCTTAGCAACTGGCTTACTGCGATCATCTGTAATCGTAAACTGCCTACATCCCGGGATTATTGCTACAAAAACAACCTCACGCTCCAATTCTACATTTAGCAGCCCAACTATAAATTTCCAGACATCTCCTAAATACATAATAAATAAATGT
The DNA here is from genome assembly GCF_947247035.1 of Vipera ursinii. NCBI lineage: Eukaryota > Metazoa > Chordata > Lepidosauria > Squamata > Viperidae > Vipera > Vipera ursinii. The sequence goes on from NC_139517.1 coordinate 30,465,093, forward strand.
CAATGCTATCTTCTACATTTTTGCCTGTTTAAATGGACAAAAAAAAAAATCTTGGGAAGCTTAGAAAGCTAAAAGTTGTAACTTACATAAAAAAGGGTGACCATTTACAGCATGAAGTTTTACTTTGTATATCTTTCCCCTTTGAAACTAACAATGATAATAAGAACATAATACAGGAGACATTTGCTTTTAAGAACAAGCAGATAAAAAGCCACAGGTGTTGTGCCTGTGTGATTTGTCCTTGAAGAAGCAGGTGTACTTAGCATTTCTTTAATTGGAAAGGTGTTTATACTTCCACATTTTCAGGTGTGTTTCATGATTCTCATGTATTTGTTTCTTTAAGGAGAAATCACACAGGCTAATTTCAAAAATATCTAGAGGAGTACAGAATTAGATGGTAGCATATAGGCATGTTACCCTAGAAGCTGCTCTTTGCGCTGGAAATAAATTCCAAATAGCACTGAGATCAGTTCTGCAAATGGTTACTATTTGCTAAACGAATGCGATTATCAATCCATGTTAAGCCTGGAGGTTTGGCTTTTCTATTAGATTTCATGTCTCTATGCCTAGAAAATGTAAGTCTGTGGGGAGCCCAGCATTTGGAATAGTTTTTTCACAAAGCCAAGGACTTCCCAACATCGCCTCTTTCATGCCACTGTAGTGAAATGTAGTTGTGAGATCCATCATGTCCTCTTGAAAATATATAAAGTCTATTTCAAAAAACTCCAGTTAAAAAAATACACTTGGTCTTAAAAGCTGAATGTGAACAATCTTCAAATACAAACTTTTGTTACGTTTTGAATTTGGAAGAGACTTCCCTAGGCTGTTTCTCACTCTATCCAGAACTATATGAAATACGTACGTACTAATGAAAAATTGCTCATATAGCTCAAATCCTTATAATCTGTCTGCCTGTTGTCTGTCATCTAAGATTTATATAAGGGATCTTCCATTTGTATTATATCAAGATGATGCAGTGGTCACAACAATACGAAAATCAGATCAGATCCAATCTCAGCCAAGAATTCCCTGAGTGTGTTATATCTTGATTTTGTTCATTATCTGTGACACTATGGTCTATCTAAGGAGGTGGTTAAGAAATGGGGAAACATTTTTCCCAAGACCCAATTTAAATAGTTTATTATGATGGAAGTCCTATAGAACTCAGCAAACAAGTAAATTTCATTCCACTGCTCTTAATAGAATGTAATGAATGATAATTTTAACTTTTTAAAAAATCTATTTGCTTTTGTTGGGGTAGAGGATTATGAAGATTTATAAAGTGCTTCACATATGAATAATTATTGCATAATTCAAGTGCTAAGGAAATGCAAAAGAACATGCAGTATACAGAATTTAAACAAGAAACAGCTATTTTACATGTTTTTTAAAGAAATAATGCCCTATTGTGTGTGTTTGTGTGTGTGTGCGTGCGTGTATAATTTTAGAAACCCTAGCTGAAATAGAACAGGCAGGTCTTCTGGAAGTAGGCCACCCACAAGTAGAAAATATTTGTCAGTTCCTAAATCTGAAATGCACCTTAATGTAGATGAACAAAATATGCTTTTCAGCACACCCACAAGTGATTTTCCCCTTTTCTTTCCCCTTTTCAGTATATAGTTCCCCCTGCCATCCTCCTAAAATCCTTTTCCTCAAATAGGGAGGGGAGATGAAGAGACTCCCCTACTTCTGGCATCTGGCTCCTTCAAGGAGTTCCATGTTCTCCAGGAGAAAGATGTGCTTGCGGAGGGGGTGGGGGGAAGCACACTTATTTTCTAATCCATTCTTTTAAAAAAAGAAAAAAAAACTATAGAGAGATAGAAAGAGACAGAGGGAGGGAGGGAGGGGAAGAGCATGTTTTGCCTTGAAGGCAATATTTCTGGAGCCAATCGGAATGTAGCATCCACCCTTCTCTGCTCCTTAATTAGAGGGTTTAAGCAAGCTGGCTCGGTTGGATTTCTTACACATTTTCTCTAGAGGACGGCAGTGGCAAGCAAGAGCAGCAGCAGCAGCGGCAGCAACAACTGCAACAATTCCTGAAACCATGGCTGAGTAAGACTACTCAACAGGAGTTGAAGGTGGAAAGTATTTGCTCCAGTTAGTTAATTCTTTTCTGGGTCAAGCGGTGGACCTTCCATTGGTGAGCTCTTCTCATCATGAGTGGATCCTTTGATAAGAAGATTAGCAGCATTTTGACTGACATTTCCAGCTCAATCAGTTGCCATGCCGGCACCAAAGATTCCCCTACACTTCCTGAATCGTCTATCACGGACCTGGGATACTACAGCACCCCACATACTCAGCATGAATATTACCCCACCCAGCCTTATACTCAACCTATGAATCACTATGCATACCACCCACAATTTAACTTCAATGGGATGGGGGCGACGGGGACATACTCCCCCAAATCTGACTATCCTTACAGCACTTCATATAGACAATATGGACCTTTCCGGGATCCGCAGTTGCCAAGCCAGGAAACAGGTAAGGAAGTTTTTGAATCAAAGTCCAGAGTGTATGAGTTTGAGTGGATGGCTGTCCCTGTTTTGGGGTTCATGGAGATTAAATGGCTTGGAATCTCTTGGAATATGGGATCTGTTTTCCCCCTCACACACACACACACATACTCTGTTGGGGATATTTTAAGCAATGGGGTGTGAATATGCAATTGAGTGTGCATGACAGAGATATTGCCTTGCCAGAAAGTATTGTTCTAGTGGAAAGAAATGAACAGTATCCCTTTGTGTTGTAACATATAAGACATCCAAACTTTTCTGGTATTCACCATTAAACCCTTAGATGGGATTCTGTCCTTTCTTCCCCAGGTCTTCCTTCAGAGTTTTGTGCTTTATAAAAAACATACACACAATCCACGCACAATCCACCATCTGTCTGTAAAAGACAATTGAGAGATAACTGAAATCAATTTTCATCCTTTTTTCCTTGCCCAAATCAGATTAAAAGACTCTTACCATTGAAAACTTGATTTTGTGGAATTATGAAATTCAGCAATAGAAAGTTGGGGGGCCCTACAATCTTTTTTCCTTCCGGAATAAAGTTTCTCTGAAGAACTGAGAACTGATCGATCCATTATGGATCAAGATCTGTGTTTTTCTTCCTTCCAAGTTGAGCGTAGGAAAGAATCAACCAGCCTTTCTCCCCTTTTCCCTTTAACTATTTCTTCTGCATTCCTGGATGAGAAAACGTCTGCACATTTTTCCCAATTTTGTGTGTTATTTCATGGCTTACTTTTTAATTTGCAAAGTACAAATGCTACTTTGCAACAATACCTCAAATTCCATCTGGGAATTGATTTTTTTTTCTTGAAGAAAAAATAGTGCTAAGCCTGAAACTTTTTTTTCCTGAGGCAAAAAAAATCTAATTTTCCCTTTTCCTTTAAAAAAAAAGCCAACATATTTTTTTCTAAAACAGTATTTTGCCAAATGTGCTAATTTTTCTAGTAGCTTGTTTCTCCCACATACAGAAACCTGTGATGTGTGCAAAACTTGTTATTTTGCTGCTTTAAATCTTGATACCAACATCCACAATTTGATGTCTGTGAGGGCATCTGTTTATTTTTATGAATTAAAAAAACAGGGAAAGGAGTAACACAAAAGTTGGAAAAGTGAAAGACAAAATACAGAACTGTGAAAATAATGGTGTAAAGATGAAAATGATGAATTCTATCTTTAAACAGAGCTAGCATGTAGATTTTGGCTACAACTGTCTGAGGCCTGTAACTTACGCCCTCATTCCCCACAAATATTTCAGGAAGGGAATGCGGGGTTGTGTGGTTCCAACTGTCCCGATGTAACCGGACAATGCTTCCTGCCACAGAGGGGAAAAAAATACATCCAATACATCTAGTGAGACAGAAAATAAATTGTTTTTTTTAAAAAAAAAAAAAAAAAGAGCAAGGTCAAAACAGAAGAATGGAGAAGTCCATTTCTGAAGGAGAAAGTTTAAGATAGAGCAAAGCAGCCAGGCTGTACATCTGTTGAACTGTAACTTGGTCCTTTTAAGAAATATCATTTAGGAGTATATTCTGATATATATCAACAAGCAAGCAATGATTGATTCAAACTAGCTTCATACAAACTACACACAGCTGCCCTTTGATAAGAGTTACCTATGAGTAACTTCCATTGAGGGGAGGGAGGCTAAGTTTTAATATATTTGCACAGCACATCTGCAGAATCCTTTGCACAGTCCTTGGTAAGACCCTCTTTCATCCTTAGTCTGACTTTTCCTAGAAGAGAGAATTGTCCTTGTTAGATAGGAATGTGGAGGTAGAAGTGATAAGGCAGAGGCAGATGCCGAATGCTTCTTTCAGCATCTTGTTTGTATTCCACAAGTGCAGAGACAGAAACAGACAATTAGGGAGGTGGACAGCAAGTCCTTGAAATTATTGGAAGGACAGATTGTTCCGTGTGATGTTGTTGGTAATTAATAGAGGAAATAGATGTCTCCTTGAAAAGAGCAAAAGTTTACAATTATAGGAGAGTTATGGTAAATTGCTTCTCTTAAAGGGATCGTTCTTTTGTCATATAAATCAAATCATTGTTCACTGTTATACCTAGCAATTCAGTGGCTGAGAATTGGTATTCCTCTGCTGAAACAAAGCCTATATTCTGCAGATGGAAAATAATGATTTCATTTTATCAAAGCAAAGGTTTAGAAACCAGCAGTACTTTCTTTCTGAGCGTCACTGCAACGCTTCTTTCTGCTATTTGGGCTCTTTCTCCCAGCGTATTTCTTTTGTCTCACTTGTGCAGTTTCAGTGAAGGAAGAACCCGAACCTGAAGTGCGGATGGTCAATGGAAAACCCAAAAAAATTCGAAAGCCCCGCACAATTTACTCTAGTTACCAGCTGGCTGCTTTGCAAAGGCGATTCCAAAAGGCGCAGTACCTGGCGTTGCCAGAGAGGGCAGAGTTGGCTGCACAACTTGGACTGACCCAGACTCAGGTAAAACTATAGAAACAGGAAAGAAGGCTCATGACAAGACAGAAAAAGTGCGCGTGCAGTTTTCTTTAGCCTTTCATCTTTGTTTTGGGAACACGGGTGTAAAGTAATGTAGATCCTTGAAACTCCAACAACATTTTAGGGGGCTGCAAAATGCAGTGCTTTAGACCTTGAAAATTAGGAAAAAATCCAGTAGTTTTTGAAAAAGTAAAAGGCCAAGTTAAATAAAAAGCTAAGGATAACATAATTAGTTTCAGATACTCTGCCTAACATCATCATCATCATCACTATTATTGTTGTTGTTGTTGTTGTTGTTGTTATTGTTGTTGTTATTATTATTATTATTATTATTAATTATTATTATTATTATTTCATAATCTTTGGGGTTTACAGACTGGTTGAACTGAATTCAAACTGTTCATCTATTTCTAGTTATTGAAGTTCCTCCAATATATCCATTCTTCTCTCTTCATTACATTTTGAAAATGATTTTTCCATATTTGTCTTCTCACTTCTTTAAATATGTCACTTTATATGTACATGTGGGTTTAAAAACAAAAGAGTCTATTCTTTTTCAGGACTGTTAACCATTTACAACAGATAACTCTTTTCACGCTGAGAAGTAAAAATGTGTGAATTTTATGATAACACAGTAATGACTTAGGATGAAGGGGATCACAGAAATGAGGCGGTGAGTTCCTCTGTTGTCATATAGAAGACAAACATGATGTCTTTTACGATGACAATCATTCTAATTAGAGAAAGCACGAGCTGTCATAGATACAAAATGTAATAACAGAATCACAGTAAGCAAGCTGGGACAGAACAAAGATGGGAAGGAGTGAAGTCATTTTTCTCTGTCCTTTTAGCCCTGTAGCCTACTTGTATCTGGCTGAGACCCAAAGATCCAGAATGGTATGCCGACTAGCCAGAGAAGCGAAGAAGCATTGCTGCAGGAAACATGTGGGTGGGGCAAGGCAACCTACAGTATGTGTTTTGGCAGGTTCTCCCTTTTTTCTCCTGAAGCTAACTGAGCTTAGGCCAAGAGAATTGATGACTGTGAGAAGGAAGTTGGCTTGAGTGGAAAAATAACTCATTGTTAGTCTTTAGATGAACATCAGTGAGCCAACTGGTTATTGTAGGCCTCAGTGAGTCTAAGGGCTGCTAGTTGCCAATTAACAGAAGGAACGATATTCTATGTACTATGTTTTTATTTACTATGTATACATTTAAAAAAAAAAAAGACAAGTCCTTTGCACCTTGAAAGGGGCCTCAAACTCCCATTTTGCAACTCAGGAACTATGTTTGAAAGACAGTTAAGATACAGAAAAAGATGACTTCACTTTCCAGAGTTGTGTTGAAGAGGGAATCTTAGGAAGACCCTATTTCTATGCAAGCTCCACTTGTTGAATGTCCCTCTTCTTGCTTAGCTGTGTCAAGAGTTGTTAGTGGTGAGAAGACGTGGCTTCTTTGCCACCTCTCTGCCTGGGAAATAACAACTCACCTGGGGCCAGCCATAGTGCAGGTTAAGCTGAGAATGGAACTCTGGATTCTCATCCAGGAGCGTTAAATTCAGGATCCCTCTGGATCTTCTGGACTTCAGTTTCTCTAGCAGGTCTCACTGGTACAGACATTGCCCTAAAATAGAAGCCGTAGAGTTATTGTACCACTGTATTAAATTTATAGATTTAAATGGTATTTCATTTTTTTAATGCCTCGGAGCAAAGTTACAATCTTTTGCAAAATTACTTGGGAGCAATTAAGGTGCAGAAGAGTTCTGGGAAATCATGAATGGATACATGAGTCTGCAGTCTTAGTACATTTACCTCGGAGCTTAGCTACTCAGAGTCAGTGGGATGTATTTCCAAACAAGCATGGATAAGATCTGTCAGACTGAACATATTTCTAAAGTTCTTCATTTTGCTTGATAAGCACTAAAACAATGAGGTAATATATATATAAAAGAGAATGCTGCCTTTTTAAAATAACTTTCGGTATTTATCTTTTCCTTAGAAAAAATCTTAGCAGTCGCACTAAACTTAAACAGTTCTAAAGCCAAAATAGAAATACTACTTTTCAAACTACATGAAACCATTCAGAAAGGAATACTAACTTCGTCTGTGATTCTATAGACATTGCCCGGGAATAAAGCTAAAAATAAGTAATTCTTACTTTCAATAATATCTCATTTGGGGAATGTAGGCAGAATTGGGTATAGCATTTTTTATCAGAAACGTAGTGGAAAGAAAACTACCTAATTTTCCAAAGCAGGACCTCAGGGGCTGGGTTCCCACATGCTAAACGGTGACTGGCTTAACCTGAGGGTGGGTTTGTTTTTGGTTTTTTTAAAAAAAAGTTTTAATTGGTGACTTAGCTGTGTGTTCATTTAGTTAATTTACATGCCAGTGTATTGAGAGAACTCAGAAAATGGATTAATTGAATACTGAAGCATACATAAACCTAGCCAGTAGGCACCTAAGTTTTCACTACAATTATAAATGTTTTTAAAATACATAAATACCTTCTTGCTACATCCAGTAGATAATAAAGCAAGATGCATCTTTCACTGCTCCCTTTGGCTTTATTTAAGGATACACTGAACTATGAACTAATTGTACTGATTAAGTTTACACCACTACACTGACAATTTTATTTTAGTCCGACATATTGTAAAGGCCCAAGCTACTTGTCTCTACTATATAGGCAATTTGAAATCCAGGGAAAATTATCCTAATATTTATCATTTATCCTAATGTTCAGTCAACTAATTCAAGATGAAGCAAAAAAAATATATGAAACAAAAACAGGAAAACAGAAGGAACAACATACACCATCCCCAAACAAACTCTTTATTTTCATCTGTAGCCCTTGATGCTGTAAATGAAGTTGTATGGCCCCAAAGTGAAACAGGACTTCAAGTTTAGGAGCTTAGTACAGTACAAGGCTAAAACTAAATGGCTCTGAAAATCCTCTTTAATAAATGAATAAATATATATGAGGCTAGAGACATACCATATCTTGCCTGCAAAAAATTCAGGCAACCATGAGAGAGCAGCAACTTTACTGCCATCTAATAGTCATCCAGCTTAATGCAGCCTAGATATGCCTACATGAAAGAAATAGAAAAATAATACACAACGCTGGATTGCCAAAGAGTAACTCCTCAGGCAGGGATGAAATCAAGGTAAAATATACTTTTTGATTGTCAGGGTTTAACTTTTATAATACAATTAAAATATTTTTTTAAAAAAACCTAATCTGAGCCTATCTTCACTACATTCTTTAGAGCCGTCTTAGAATCTATAAAATTATATGAAAAGTATCACCTATCTCAAGAATGCCCTTTTCACCATTTATTTTTTGCAGATTGTTCTCAAATAACTTGAATTAGATGGTCATCTTAGATTTTAAATATTAACACACTTCTGTAAAATTCCATTGCTATCTAACAAATATCCTCAAAGTAAAATATTAGATCTCTGTCCCTTTCTGAGTCCTGGATATGTTTGTTTGGAATTACATTAGATAATGTACTTTGTACTACATTATTGGATTGAATAATGGATCTGGACATAGTCCTGAACAACGCATCTTTTGAATGGAATAGGACTTAAGTTAATCACAACTTATTTGAAGTCCGTTTATTATGATTGATCTACTCTAAACATGATTTGATCTGGATCTCATTCACTATGTTCAGTGAGCCTTGTTCCAGTGGTGGGATTCAAATATATGAACAACCGGTTCTCTGTGTGGATGCCGCTTCTGGAAGTCCATTCTGGGCCTGGGCAACAAAAAATTAGCTACTGGTTCTGCCGAAGTGGTGCGAACTGCCTGAATCCCACCACTGCCTTGTTCCCAAGTAAGTATGCAAAAGACCATAGCTTTCCTTTAAATCAATGTTTTTCAAACTTTAAGATTGCAACTCTCCTTTTGGAAAAATACCCTCAATGCATTTCTATCATTTTATAAGTGCCCAAAGCACTCTTCTAAGCCAGTGTTTCTCAACCTTGGCAGTTTTCAGATGTGTGGACTTCAACTCCTAAAATTTCCAGCCAACAAGGTCTGCAGCCAAGCAGAATCCCCCAGCCAGCAGAGTCTTAAAAGTTGCCAAGTTAAAAAACATCAACTTAAATAGAGGATTAGGAAATAAGATTTAGTGTTTCATTTTAAATGATGGAAAATTCCTTTTAATTTTGGAGATCAGGGTTTTTGTACTACTCATTTGACTTTCTCACATTAGTAGTAGACACCTTGGTCAACATCAGGGTTGGTTGGAATCATACAATGACATAAGAAATCCTCAGGGCATCATTTTAAGACACAGTATTGATAAACTGGTAGGTAGGTCCACCAAAAAGAAAAAAAAATCTCCTGAATGACCCTTATATAAACATAAGGAATTCTCTCTCCTACAGAAGTTCCTGCTGGTATAGTTTAATTTGGCAGTGGTTGTCATTTGCAGAAGATTGATTCAAAGACCACAGCATGTTAATAGGTAAAGGTAAAGGTTCCCCCGCACATGCATGCTAGTCGTTTCTGACTCTAGGGGCCGGTGATCATCTCCATTTCAAAGACGAAGACCCAGCGCTTGTCCGAGGACAATTCCGTGGTCATGTGGCCGGCATGACTAGATGCCAAAGGTGCACGGAACGCTGTTACCTTCCCACCATAGTGGTCCCTATTTTTCTACTTACATTTTTATGTGCTTTCGAACTGCTAGGTTGGCAGAAGTTGGGATGAGTAACAGGCGCTCACTCTGTTACGCAGCACTCAGGATTCGACCCGCCAAACTGCCGACCTTCTGATCGACAAGCTCAGCATCCTAACCCACTGAGCCACTGCGTCCCTAGCATGTTAATAGGACGGTGCAAATGACTGTTTCTTTTCTGATTTCCCCCCCTACAAATATAGCCAGAGTGAAAGTATAGGTTTTCTTTTTCATTGTCCTGAGAACATTCTTTGAGAAATAGGTTACAGAGAGTGTAAAATCTGAGAAAAGTACCACCTTCATCCTGATATAACTTGCTTTTCAAAAAATTTCCAAAATAGGAGGAGGAAAGCAACAAAGAATGAGACTGGGATCTGTTTCATATTAGACAAATTTAACTAATTAATTGCACATAAATTGTGTTAATGAGACCTCAGCAGGTTGAAGGTGTCGGCAGGTAAATCCATTTGTGAGAATGAGTTTTTCTTTTCTCAATCACAGTTCAGAAAAAAGGACATGCAAGGATGGCTCCCAAAGTAGAAAGGTATCATTTATCATAAGCTTGGATTTTAGGCAAACCTAGCTTTAATTCTGTGGAGAAGTTATCATTTAATGAATGTGAGGAAAACTAGTCTTTGAACTCCTATTAAAATATTCCGGCCTTTTGTCAAATGCTCACTCACTGTGCTCAACACAATATTCTTAAACAGCTGTAAACCAAACATCATGTGTGATTGGTGATACATATACGCACACACCCAAGAGAGCTAGCTTCCTCTCTTTCAGCTCCCACATTCACACATGAAGCTGTCTTGTGTGTCATCCTCTCCCACAAGCCTTCCCTCCTAAGCAGGTCATGAGGGGCTGGTTAAGAAGCTGGACTGGAATGTGGAGCCAGCCAAGCACCCTGAGGACAATGAGGCTGTTTAATTGCTTTGATCTAAATTAAGAGAGCAAGTTGGCGTGCTTCCGGATTCTGATAGGTCAAGAGCATAGCACAGTGGTGGCAACCTGACACATCGAAAATTGCACCCAACAAAATACTCTCGGGGTGTACAGATGAGTTTTTGTTCCTACAAACACAAACTGCCCCATGACAGTCAGGAAGGAATTTTTCCCCGAGGGTCACCATGGTCACTGACCAAAGTTTTTTTTTCTAGACTTTTTTTTGGGGGGGGGGGAGGCAGGAGGTGGCCTGATGCTTTGCTCATTTGTCTGAATCATCTGAAGTTTTTCCCATACGGGACTGGTTTTGTTCATGTTGAATATGAGATAGCCATGTGATTGTCAAAGCAAGAATTTCCTCTCCTCCTCTGGTGACCACCAGAGAAAAATTGCATTTTTCCCCATGTTTAGTTTGCTTGAATCATCTTATGCAATGCTGAATTAAATGTATTATATCTACTATTTGCCTAAATACATTGTCTAGTTTGAATCTCGTAACCCAACCTCCTCCTATACGTACAGCCATTTATGACAAATGAGATATAGTTCCTCACTTTGGGGTCATAAGCTTCTGTAGTGGTTTGATGAACTTGGAGTAAAAAAAAAGTCAACTTTAGTCTTGTGGAATATTCATTTTAATATTTATAGAGATTCTAAATCATGCAGGTCCTGGTTGTCCCAAAGATGCTTTTCCAAAAGACAGCTGGACTTCCTTGGTTTATTCCTGAAAATGTTTCACTTCTCATCCAAGAAGCTTCTTCAGTTCTGGATGAGAAGCGAATAAACCAAGAAAGCGCAGCTGACTTTTGGAAAGGCACCAAAGGATTCATTTTAATAGAACTCCCTTAACTCCATCAGTCAGAGTTTTTGCTAGCAACAAATACTCATAATTAAATAATTATGAATCTGAAAATCTGTTCTGAGGTCAGAACTGTATGAAGTTTGTTGTCTTCCACCCACACCCACACCCAATTTTAGTTAGTTTAAATTTTCATTTCTGTACTAAATTTATGGTAGACATTTTATTTCTTCTATTATTAAATTATTGGGAATCAGAAATTTTTGTCATTGAACTGATCCTCGTCCAATAATAATAATAAGTTGGAAGGCACCTTGAAGATTGGCTTTTTTCCAATGAAAACAAAAGTCCCATTAATGTGTATATTCTAGATCATAATGTAGACCTACAGAGCAAAATGCATGAATTTCATAGTTTTGCAAATTAATATGTAGTTCACTGGCCAAATATTTCTTGTTTTCCCTGTCCAAATTTTATACTGTCACTAGTGTTTTTCTCCAAGTATCAAACCAGATGCACAGGCTGAGAGTTTTTGACATGTCTTAATTAAAATATATCAACATATATTATGGAAGTCTCATCACTTTCATCCTAGCTTGGTAGGAACTTTTCTAAAGTCACATTTTAGAAAATGAAAGAAATACCCAGAATGTAGTTTTCTTTGGACATGAGGGGGAGCTCTTCCTTTAACCTTGTAAATTTCAATGATATCTCTGAGTCTATCAGTTGTCCTTCCACTTCTGATTTAGTATTTTCCCTTCTGGGTTGTTGTTTTTTTTTTTTGTTTTTTTTACTATCTCGCATGCATGCTTGCATACACTCATATGGTTTACCATAGTTTCTCCATTTATATATTTTTCACCCTCTAAAAAGCAACACTAGTGGAAGAATCATGTATTAACTGCAATTCCTTTACTAGAAAAATATTCTGACACATTGTACCTTTCCAGTTTGATCAGAAGCAGATTTGATGCACTTTACTTGAACTAAAAAGGTCCAGATATGCATTTTCCCTTTTGTTTGGGTTTTGATAGTTGAAGTCCACACATATAAAAAGTATGAGACTGGAGATTGTCCCTCGGTTATTAACAATTTGTGAGGATTTTGGTTTATTTCAGATTAAATCATCTGGTCCATTCTTGTGAGTTCACAATCCTGTCCTGTTGCAAGTTAAAAATCATCAGCCAGTCAATATAGCTGCAATTTTATTGACTGCTCAGAATAAAAACTTGGCCATTCCATAGCAATAGCACTTATATACCACTTCACAGTGCTTTTACAGCCCTCTCGAAGCAGCTACAGAGTCAGCATGTTGCCCCCAACCATTTGGGTCCTCATTTTACCAACCTTGGAAGGATGGAAGGCTGAGTCAACCTCGAGCCAGTCAGGTCCTTCCATTGATTACCAACTGCAGAGAGATTTCCCCTGTCTCCAGAAGAAATATGGGTGTTTCTCAGGGGGTTTTTTCCCCTCATAGAACGCTCAGAACGGAGTTCCCGCACCTTTTGTGGATGGAACCTTGTAGGGTAGGCAAGGTGGGTTTGTATGACATGTGTGAGTTCCGGCACCTTTTTCTTTTACAAAAAAAGCACTGGTGTTTCTCAATTAAACAAAATAGACTTTGTTTCCAAGTCTTCCTGCTTCCTTGTTTTGATTAGGAAGAGTTTCTGTCTCTACTATCTTTGATCCTTTATTCTTTCTTCCTACCTACCGCCCACTTTCTTTTGTTTTACTTATACTCCTTCTCTAGAGTAGGATGTAGATGGAGCCACACACCTTTACAATGGTATTGGGAAGATGTCCAGCCAGCTAGGCCACTATTCCAGCCCTGCCCTAAGTTTCATCATGGCAGTCTTCCCAATCCCCATGTTTAGCATCCTTGAAAGACTTGTAAAACCCTTTGAGCAAGCTTTTATCACCTGATTTTTTTTTGCAATGACCCACAATTCCCTGCTTCTTTTAATACATCGGTTGGTAGACCATTTTAGAAATTAACATGTAGTCTCATTTTTCAAAAGGAATGGGGGATATGCTTATTTTCTTCTACACATTCCTGGAAGGAGTTTAGAGTAGAGATCAGCTTATGCCTGTGATTTAATCTCACAAACTTTCTGCATTTTAGGGTTAGATTGAGGAATAGTAATTAGATTCATTATTTATGCTAAATCAAAACTAAACAAAACAAAGTGCTGCCAGCATGCTTTCTACAGTCAGGCATAATTGTAGTTCATGGTTTAGTGAAATCTGTGATTCCATATTCTGAATCCGATCTATGAACTATCTAATCCAGTCTTTCCTAGAACTAAGGAGAAGTTTCCTGACAGTTAGAACAATTAACCAGTGGAACAACCTGCCTCCAGAAGCTGTGAATGCTCCAACACTGGAAGTTTTTAAGAAGAGACTGGACAGCCATTTGTCTGAAATGGTATAGGGTTTCCTGCCAGAGCAGGGGGTTGGACTAGATGACATCCAAGGTCCCTTCAAACATTATTATTATTATTATTATTATTATTATTATTATTATTATTATTATTATTATTATTATTACTGTTGTTGTTGTTGTTGTTGTTGTTATATCTGAAAATACCAGAATTTGAGCCTGTTACCTGTTTCATGAAAAATCTACAGAGCTCTCCTTGAACTGGACAAATAATATTTTTCCTTGTGTTCATGGAGGAAATGCAGAGGTTTATCTTTGGTGGGAAAGGACTGGCTTAAAATAAAGTGGAATAAATGCTGACTATTCTACAAATCAAATAATTTTCTCTCTTTCAGGTGAAAATCTGGTTCCAGAATCGAAGATCTAAATTTAAGAAATTGTACAAAAATGGAGAGGTTCCCTTGGAACACAGCCCAAATAACAGTGACTCCATGGCTTGCAATTCTCCACCATCTCCTGCCCTCTGGGACAGTAACACTCATAATAACCCAGCCAGCAGGAGCCAAATCCCCCAACCACTCTCTTATAACTCTCCCCCAAGCTACCTGGAAGATCACAATTCTTGGTTCCATCATCAGAATCTGAATGGGCCTCACATACAACAACAGGGACCTCCGCCCACTTCTGGCTCTATGCATCACCCATCTCCAGGGCCTCCTCCCAATCCTGGAGCGGTTTATTAACCTCCTTTCCCTCCTCAATGAAACAGGTGGAGCAGGAAAAAAGGAATGAGGGAGAGAGAGACAGAGAGGGAGAAGCAAACAGAAGGCAACAAGTTAAAACTCTTTGATATGTTTCACAGGGCATGCACACATTCCATCTCATCTCAGGAACAAGTGAACTGCAGCAGGGCTAAGACATTAGGGGAGACCATGGGGTGGGGGGTAAAGAAATGTGAAAGGGAGAGAAACATCTTGCAGCCCATGTTGTATCTCAATCAAATCGGTTTCATCAAAGACTGTTACCCACTTCCTGGATGATTTATCTCTGGGCTAATTGTACCCAATCTCCACCATCAGCTTTGTTTACAAGACATGGTTGGATGGCTCTCAGCATGGTCAGAGAAGAGCAAAGAGCTGCATGGCAAAGGAGAAAAAATGTCCTTCTTTTCTTTTAATTATTTTTATTTTGTTTTGTTTGTTGATGACCTCCCCAAGCAGAGTGGTTTTGAGAGGTATCAACTTCGTATGTTTTCTGAAAGATTGGTATGCCTGCAAATACCAATCCGTTATTGATGCTTATGGCAGGAATAAGCTCGAGTTAGTAGTTACCCATGCAGTTGGGAATGGGACCAATGTAAGATACCCAACTCTTTCTCATTTTTACACACCACTTTGGAAATACTGTCCTACTAGAAATTATAGCTACATTCTACATAATGAAAGGGAGAGGTAGATGTCAACAATTATTAATGTGATAGATTTTGTAATCACTTTAGGATTAAAGTCACTTCATAGTCAGGTAGATGTTATACAAAACTGGTCAGTATATAGTGTTAATTTACAGTAGTGCTACTGGCTAGCACAGGAAAAGGGTGATGGAACCCAGAAAAAAAACTATACTGGCCTTACCAATGTTTATTTTGGATTTATACTGGATGCACTCTATGGGATTTATTGCAGATTAAAAAGAAAAAGAGAAAACTTTAGTACTGGTTTTTCATCTGGTGATGGAAAAGAAAAAAAGTGATCTCAGTTATAAACTAGCCCTAGTTAATAGTCTTGAGTGTTTGGGGCAGATACTTCATACCATAAAAATGAAGAATTCTAATATACAAGAGAACAAAAAAAAATGTCTGATCTCCTTTATAATTCTCAACATATACTGTTAAATCAATGGTTTTTTGACAATTGTTCTTTTTTAATAAACTCTAGTAGCCTGATTTACCTAACATTAAATCACAATTCATGGTTAACAAACCAGAATTCCTGGCTTCATTCAACATGCTAAACCAGAGCCTAGGCTATTATAGTGCAGGCAGTCCTCCAGCACAACAGAGCACAAAATTTCTCTTACTAAGTGACAGTTTTTAAGTGAGCTTTGCCCCATTTTAAGACCTTTTTCCACAGTTGTTAAGTGAATTACTGCACTTATTTAGTTAGTAACAACTAGCACAGTTGTAAGGTGAAAAAGTCCCCATTGACTTTTTTTGTCAGAAGGTCGCAAAAAGTGATCATATGACCCAAGGACACTGCAACCATCATCAATATGAGTCAGCTGCCAAATGGCCGAATTTTGATCACACAACCAATGCAATGATTGTGTGAAAAACAGTCATATGTACCTTTTTTCTATGCCATTGTAACTTTCTACAATCACTAAACGAAAGGTTTTAAGTCAAGGACTACCTGTATGAGGTCACACAAGGTAAAATACATGGTGTAACCATGCTGTGCCCAATTAACCATCATGGATTCATACAAAATAGTAAGTGATAGTAAATAACAAACTACTAAAGCTGGGTTTGTATGACAATCTAAGTTAAAATCAACCAAAGCATAAACCTTAGCACAACTATGTAAATATGACTTAGGCTAATACGTGAACCATGTTTGATGCTCTTCATTCAACTGATAAGTTACATTGCCGAAGTGCTAGTTATACATAGAATTGGGACATCAAAGATATGGATTCTCTGCTCCAGGCCAAGTATAGGTTGACAAAGGTATCAAGGAATGGAGAGGCCACAAGTGTGGGGGGGGCAAGTATCATCATCATAGGTAATTCCAGGTATACAATAGAGTAAGGCTGCATATTCATTAGTCCATTTCTTGAAATTGAGCCCACTGATACAATGGAATTTGTTTTTCGTGTAAGTATGAGGAGTGCATTGTACGAATCCTGATTTTTGCCCTGGTCAAATGCAAAAATCTGACAAATGATGCTGGGCAGTGGGGGAGAATATCACCAAAGTTTCTTTGCTGTCTTGGTCTCTGCTTATTCCAGCTTCAAACAAGAGTTACTTTGGGTTGGAATTTAGAAATATCCTGAAGAATAAAAATAAGACATGCATTGGATTCCAGTTGAAAAACCGACCTTCATTTAGGTTTCTTTTTTAATGATGCAGGAGAAATATTTTATTTAAAAGTTAGAGAGATATTTAAAATACTTCAGAATAATTTAAGTTATTTTTTAAAAATAAAGTAAAAGTTGTGTGTTGCTCTAAAGTCATTTTAAGATATTGTCAAAAAAGAAAAGCTTATTTTTTTAAAGCAAATGCCAGAACAAATCCATCTTGAATAGTTTTAAAATGAAGCTGTGTGGGGTTTGTTTGTTTGTTTTTTTTAAAAAAAGAGCTAAAATTTGAATAAGCAATCTTTTATGCTGTACTGTGTCAGGGTTCATATTTATGTTGCCTGGTATAATAAATAAGGAGAGTAGGGTGAGGGGAATTTATATATGGCTTTGTATGAAACTTATTTTAAATTTAAAAAAAAAACTTTTTTCTTTTTTTAGATCTTAGGGAAATTTTAAAAAATCATTTCACAGAGATGGAAACTTTGCTTGAGATTCTTTCTTGCTTTGATAGCAAACAGCCTTTCTGTATAATATTAATAAAATATTTTTTTGAACTTCACCGAATAAGATTTTATTTTTTGCTTAAGCAGCTATGGTTGAAGACTATGGATTTTGTAAATGTAGAACCAGAAACATTCTTTTCTTCTTCAAAGTTCTCATTCCAGGATACTGCGATCATAAGATATTTTTCAGACTTCACAAAAAATATTTTAGCATATGCCATATGAAATGGGGGTCTACAGTGGAATCTATGAAAAAAGATATGGAAGCATGTTGATTTGAATAATCATTTCCAAATGATGCACTTGATGTCCTTAACCTGATGCTATATAGATCTATTGGTCTACAAATCCCAGAAATTCCAAATAGAATTTGAGGTGTTAGCACATCTGGAGACTAACCATTTGGAAGCATGGCTTTTCTATTCATCCTAGCAGTATCAGAAATATAATCATAATCTTTTATCTGCAAGGACACCTCAGCAATTGTGACAGAGGAAGCGTGGGAGAATATTTCAAATGCCATTAGCAGAAGATTCTGGGCTTAAGACATCAAGTGCTTAGTTAACTTTATGAAATTCACTCTGCCTTGTGTAGACAGTAGTGTTCAAGAGGGATAATAAAAATTGGATCTCAACCATTCTTCTTTTAAGATACATTTGGGGAAACAATAAGAATGGAGAAAAGTCAACCTGAATTGCCTAATCCAAAGGATAGAAAGATAGGCTGAATCCAATTCTTTAAGACCAGTTTTAAACTGGCAGATTTACTACATATTTTTCACAGCCTTCTAGAACTTGTAGGAGTTAAAACGGATAAAAATATTTCAAATGAAGTAGACAAATCCAGTAAGACTGGTAGCACAGAAACATATCCATGGCTATTGTTTGGGTTCCTACAATCTAAGAGAGCCTGCTGCTTTCCCTTGGATCTTCATTTTTTAAAATTATTATTATTTAGCTAGAGAACTTCAGGAATACAACATTGTGAATATCAAAAATGAGCATTAATGGGACTCAGTAGGAAACTGACTTGTTTTGCTGAAGGCCCTGGTCAGGCTTCCATGGAAGTTCTTGAGTAAGGTCTTCAGGGCTCCTCATGAACTTTGATTGAGCAATTGTTATCATAAAGAAAGAGAGACATATCAGATTCCTCAACCCTGTGGGAAACTATAGTGAATGAACTTGAAGAATGATTAAAAAAATGGAACAGACTGTGCAGCTATGACCTGAAACTTTGAGAAGCACCAACAAAGTATGTTTGTAGAAATAGATATAACTAACTGTTAACAATTCCCAGGGCATACAACCACCCCCCTGTATTTTTGGATATAGAGTCATATTTAGAATTTTGAAATATTTTATGAGCATTCTCATAAAATGTTTGCCATGATGAGTTGTTTTAATCACAAAACACTGATATAATAACAGGAAAATAGCAAGATGCTGCAGACACCAAAATAATGTGGAATGTAAAGACATTGTTGGGCATTATATTTGTTTAAAACTGGATTTTGTTTTTGTAGCACGATAGCTTCCCTATGATGAAATTAAAGAAATGAACCACATCCAATTTTATAGTCTTTTTTGCCATGGTCATTAAGTGAAGCATGCAATCCCTGCAAATCAGTGTCCATCAGTTCATGCACTCTATATATGAAACATATGAACCAGTAACTCAGTGGCATTTCTATATATTGGTATCTACAGTAACAACACATACAGAAATTTAAGAAAGAAATCATAACAAACAAAACCAAAGCTAAACCAGTCTCACAGAATCAAACAGAATTAGGAAATGAAATTCCTTTCTCCCTCTCCTTATTCTCTCAAAAGCTAAGTTGTTTATCTTCTATTCTATTGCATGTAATTTATTTCCCCCTAAAATTGGCAAATTATCTCATTTACACAAGCTACCGAGAATGGGTTGCTTTCGAGATCTGGCATAGTTTTGATTGGGTAGGGTGCATGAAAAGGCAAAGAAAGGTTACTTTCTTCTTCATATCTTATGAATCTACTTGGAGTGCTTTCAATGCCAAATTCATATTAGGTACATAATAATGGCAGACATGGACAGAAATATATGGCTGAAGGGCTACATTGAGACAATGAAGACAAGATACTGTAGGATTCAGTTATAATAGATCCAGCATCCAATAACTCCTTTGCTTAGAATTTTCATCTGTAACTAGATCTCTTTGCTCCTAGTAGTTGCCCTGTGTCTTCACATCAATGTGATAAGTAGAGATATGTATCATGTATGACTTTTCCCATAGCCAGGTTGACATGATGTCTTGAAACACTTTTATAGCACTACTTCTAATTGGAATACTGCAAATGGGAAGCCAGGATTCTGCCTATAGTTTCAAATAATTTCATAACCTGATATTCTGATATAAATGATAGATTGAGTATATGCCACTACAACTATAAGATGGTTCTTCTCCATGATGATTTGTTTCTAACCTGGTCATTCAGGTCTTCCAACAATGCACTCACTGTTGCTGTAATTGAGTCTATCTCCCTTGTTGCTGGTCATACTCTTCTCTTTCCTTCCAATTTCCCAGTATTAGAGCCTTCTCCAGAGAACTAAGTCTTCACATAATGTATCTGAACTAAGATCATTTGTACCTGGTCATTAGTGCCTTGAGTGAGAACTCTGGATTGATTTGTTTGATGATTTGTTTGTTTGTTGTGTCTCCATGGGAGTCTTCTCCAATAGCAAAATTCAAAAATGTCAATACTATCCTGCTTCGTCAAAACCTAACTTTACTTCAATAGACTGTCACAGGAAATACGTTAGCCTGCACTTCTCCAATCCTTTTAGGTATAGTCATATCACAGCATCCAAATATCTTTTCTAAGGCCTTCATGGCTGGTGTACAAAATGTTATTTGTACTATATTTCTAGATTGCTTGTCCCTTTACTGTTGATGATTGATCCTGAAAAGAAGAACTTGCCTACTGCTTTGACATTTTCATTATAAATTCTAAAATTGCATTTAGAGTGAATAAGTAAGGGAGAGTATGCAATCTTGCCTCACTTCTTTGCTAATTGGGAATCTCTCTGTTAGCCATGTTCTTCCATACTGTGGCTTCCTGACTTGTTTAGAAGTTTTACAAAAGGAGGATGAGATGTTCTTATTTTCCTAAGAACATTCCACTGTTTGATATGTTTGATAAAATAAAATGCCTTTCTATAATCAATGAAACACGTATTGATTTCTTCTGGATATTCTTTGTCTTTCTCAATTATCCAGCATCAATTTTCCAGAAATAATATTTTATGTTCTTCCGTCTTTTCAAAGGACTGCTTGAACCTCTTGCCTCTCTTTTTCTATGTTAATCTCTAATCTATGTTGGATTATTGTATTATAGTTTGCATATTCTGCTATATCTCCTTTTGGGTATTGGAATGTAAGTTGACCTTTTCCAGTTTATTGGCCATTTTTATTCTCTGCATTTGCTGGATATATATATATATATGTATGTATGCATGCAAATATATATTTATATATATATTTGTTTTCTGAGGTTTTCGCGGGTGCCTGTATGTGGATCCTTGGTTTTTCGGGTTTTTCCCCGCGTAGAACTAGAGGTGTAGGCGCAACGTTTCGACGGAATCCCATCCGTCATCATCAGGCTTTAGCTTCCTTCTTCTGGGCTTTAGCTTTAGCTTCCCAGAAGAAGGAAGCTAAAGCCTGATGATGACGGATGGGATTCCGTCGAAACGTTGCGCCTACACCTCTAGTTCTACGCGGGGAAAAACCCGAAAAACCAAGGATCCATATATATATATATATATATATATATATATATATATATATATGTATATGTATATGTATATATATGTATATGTATATGTATATATATATATATATATATATATATATGTATATGTATATGTATATGTATATGTATATATATATATATATATATATATATATATATATATATATATATATATATATATATATATATATGTTTAAGTATTTGTCAAGGCTTTTTGAATGGACCTTGCTAATTAACTCTTTCATTCCTGTTTTGGCCCGGCTCAGGGCTTATCCACAGGAACTAGTCAACTTATGACAGCTCATTATTTGTGCAAATTTGGTTTTCGCGGGTGTTTGTATGTGGATCTTTGGTCATTCGGGTTTTTCCCGCGTACAGTTGAAGGTGTAGGAGCAACGTTTCGACGGAATCCCATCCGTCATCCTCAGGCTGGTGGCTTCAGCTTCCTTCTTCTGGGAGAAGCATGCTTGTTCACAAATCTAATTGATATTATTCAATCATTGACTGAATTGTAGCAAGTACAGTCACTATATCCTTTCTTAGTATAAAAGCAGTGCTGTTCCTTGTTTTTCATGTCCTCAGAATTTAACAATTTGATCTCCTGGCTGAAAGTGTCCAGGCCCAGCCCAATTTCATTTCAGAGGTGACTAAGATGTCAATCTGCAGTCATTTTGTCTTTCAGAAATAATAGGTTATAATTCCTAACACCACAACAATCAATATAGCCTGGGATAATGAATTCTAGTACAGAACTTTTGAAAATTGCCAGAGTGGTAAGAAATGGGACTACATTATGTTGCTCTCAGTGACTTGGAAGAAGGCCAGGATTCAGATAATTATTCTTCTCCCCCCAAGATTTATATATTTGCTTGATATCAATTATTATGTAGATCTGCAGCCCCCATGAAGAGACCCTAGTAAATTTGTGGACATTTTCTTTGGCTCCTGCAAGGTTTTCTCCCCCACCTGATGGAAGGGAGGGAGGGAGGGAGGGAGGAAGGAAGGCCTAGCAGTTGCAAAACAACACCAAACAAAGCTCCAGTTCCAGCATCATCTTCATTCCCAAGAATGATTCTGTGTCCCCTAAGCTTCTTAAAAATGTAAATGACAAGCAGCTGCCACACACACAATGCAAAAGATGACAGCATATTTAGTGTCAGCATAAAATGATTCATTAGTAGAATGAATGCAGTAGATAGACCATGATTGGAAATCCCCCCTTCTGATCTATTTTATTCTTAGGATTTATATTCTATATTTGGATCTCCAGGAAGGCTGATCTAATTAGATTCTCTCTGGTACATGTCTTACTTCTCCAACCTACATCTCTTTTCTCAAACCAAATTTTGCCTCTGCACTTGAGTATATTATTTATACACCTCTCCTATAGACCACAAGAGATTGTAAAAATAAGGAAATGCAGATTGTATTACTTGACAGAACTTAGACTAAATGTGTGATAAGCGCCCTTTCTTAAAGGCCTAGCACCCTTCTTATAGCTGTTAGAACATCCCAAAGTGGGATGTTGAATACTCATTTTAAGGGAATTAGATCTCTAACTGTAAGAAACTCCATTTGCTCTCATTCATACTGATCAAACTGGCCATATCCCTCTAAAATCCTCAAAGCCCCTTTAAGAACAATGCAACCTTAACAGTACATATAATCCTGTATTAAATTGAAGGATATCTAGATTGTATCCCATTTTTCTAGGCAGCTCACTGACTAACTTTGCACAAGTTACCACCTCTCAGCTTACCTAGAAGAAATATAAGTGTAGAAAAGTGAGGTAAGAAGAGCCAATGAGCTACCTTGAAGCTTCTGGGAGGACAAATGGGATAAAAATGTAATTAATAAATTAAAAGCACTGGATATGATTCTTCCACCCAGCAATATTTGCACACAGGTCTCAACAGTCTTCCCTGTTGCCCTGAATACAGGATGAAGTCTTATTGCACGACTCTGAGTCAATCAAAGCCCTTGAGGTCTTGCCAGAAGAAAGGGTGTTTTACAGCTGACACAACATAAACAAAGAGGCAAACATTCTGGGGGTGGCAAGCACCTCCTGTTTGTCCTCCTGCACCTGAGGGGGAGGCCGAGAGCTCGTGAATCATTGTTGAGGCACTCCATCCATGCCCTGTGGAAGAGCTGCTGTCATCTGCTGTGGAAGCTCCTTACTGAAGTCTGTCACAGCCCAAGGGTTGTTTATCCACTTTGGAGCCTGCTTGGGCAGACCTGGATTGGGGATAGGGCAAGGGAATGAAAAGGTGGTGTTGAAATTTGTTCTGAAGATGAGAAACCATTCAGGCATTGGGACAGCTCAGGAGACAGGCCTCCTAGCTTAGCTGGATTTGTTGGCTTTTTCTGAGCCCTGACATGTGAGGAAGCTTAAATGTAAAAGTTTAGAGCTTAGACTGAAGGTCGGTCACTGGCCTTCCTGACCACACAACTGAAAAAAATTCAAACTGCTTCTGCTGTGTGGGACCCCATTTTCACTCTGCCCTGACATTGGGTGCCACTACATTCATAACACAGGGACATAACCTTATGCACAGGCCTTCATGTTCCTTCTTGAAAGCTTTGGTTATCGATATCAAATTATAATTTCTACTCTGACAGAAGGAGAAAATGATTATATCCAAGACTGATCAGTAATTATACTAATTGTTTAATTAAACTGGAAGAATCTGAAATAAAGATTTTGGCTTATTGCTTTTTGGAGTGTGTCCCCTACCATGCTATTCAAATGCCTAGTGTGTCTCTCAGACCCTCCCAAACATTGATTTAAACTGAACTGACCTTATCAGGCATGGTTAAACCTTTGGAATATTTAATAAGAAAATCTAAGCTTGATATTTTAAGTGCATGCCACAATCTGGGTAACAGACTGTGCTGCTATAAAAAGGAAAGCCATGATATCAGTGTTGCCCCTGCAACAAACTTATTAAATGTCTTAAGCTGCCCTCCAATCTTCAGAGTGAAGGGCTAAAGGCAGTGGTGAGATTCAAATATGTGAACAACCAGTTCTCTGTGCGGATGCCGCTTCCAGAAGTCCATTCTGGGCCTGGGCAACAAAAAAATAGCTACTGGTTCTGCCGAAGTGGTGGGAACTGTCTGAATCCCACCATTGGCTAAAGGCCTCATTTTTCAGAGCTGTATTGGTCATCTACAAGTGTTTTCCCTCAGTGCTTTTTTACTGCCAAGATCCATTCTTTAAAAATATTTGCTTCCCCTCCTGAAGGCCACTGGTAGGACTGAACTGATGCACTGTATCACTAGAAAGATAATTTGTCCCACGTTCAACTTCTTCAGGTTGGAGAGTTTAGTAAAATAAAGGGGAATAGTACACTTATTTTAATACTCTTCTAAGATGAAAATTGTGTGCCTATATATTAATGGTTTGGTGCAAAATGTTGGGAATGCAAACTTAAGGTGCTTCAAGGGGTATATAACTGAAATGGGTTTTCCACTTTTGCCAGAAATATATTTATGATTGCAATTATTGTTGTGGTGGTTGCTGTTAAGCTTCATTGATAGCTATTGAAAATGAGTGATGAAATTGAATGACCTCCATTGAATCCTTGCCAGAGAGCTAGTCAAGAACAAGACTTTAAAGCCACAGAAGGAACCATTTGAAGATTTGCTTAGAGGTTTTATATCTGAAATTAAGCACCCAATGGGAGAGAGACAACAAACTCCTTGGAAGAAAGGCAGATTATAAATACAAGCTTATTCTTGGGAGATTGCACCACAGCATTGCTGTTGTCCTCCTACTCAGTTGCACAGAAGGAGGCATCTCTTACCTCACTGAGGCATCGGCAGAGTAGGACTTTAGGGCATGTGCCTATGATCCTGTTTGACCCAATGAAACATATGCTTTTTGCAAGACACATAATCTCAAGGACAAGGCAGTCTTTAGCAAGGGGATTAAGGCTGGAATTTAAAGCAGTGTTTCTCTTTCTAGCCATTTTAAGACCTGTGGACTTCAACTCCCACATTGACTGAAGAATTCTGGGAGTTGAAGTCCACACATCTTAAACTGG
The DNA here is from genome assembly GCF_947247035.1 of Vipera ursinii. Taxonomy (NCBI): domain Eukaryota; kingdom Metazoa; phylum Chordata; class Lepidosauria; order Squamata; family Viperidae; genus Vipera; species Vipera ursinii. The sequence goes on from NC_139517.1 coordinate 30,490,306, forward strand.
TTAAGATTGAGAAATGCTGATCTAAGGTGACCTAACTACAAGTAAGCAAAGGTGTTGGGTGTGAAACTCCCACCTGCCTATCAATGGGCAGGACTTGAGAAATGCCATCACCACTGCACCTCAAACTGAATTGTCCTCCCCCTCAAACCTAACCCATTGGGCTACACTTCTTTAAACATGAACTTTATAGATGGCTGTGGGCATGTTGTTTATGAACATCTGCATTCATGATCTCACTTCCTCTTTTATTGCTTTCAAATTGCCCCTCAAAAGCCACCTTTTCCATCAAGCTTCTGCTGCATTTACTTACTTTCCATATCTTACTGCTACTCATCATGTAACTCAGCTGAATAGATATAATTAAAAAACCCTTTTTCTCACTGTTTATTCCTCCCCTGCCATTTTTCTTCTGTATCAAATTTCTTGATGTTAGATGTTAATGTTCTATAATGCTGGGCATGCTGATGATGTAATAACAGAGTAGCAGAAGGAAAGAAAATCAGAAATCAGGACAAGCAACACTAGATTAAAATAAAGGTAGATACCAAGTGAATCTTAGGGAAAACTTCCTAAGAGTAATAAGAGTTTGAAAGTATAAGTAGTCCCCATTTATCGACCAAAATTAAGAACTGACAACTTGGTCATTAAGCACAACAGTTGTTCGGTGAAAGTAGAACTGTACATGTGATCATACTTCAATTTTCCTTTGCTTTACAGACCTCTGAATGTTGTAAATGTGAGGATTGGTCACAAAGCTACTTTTTCATCACGATTGTAACTGAATGGATACTAAACACAGCAGCTAAACAAGGACTACATGTACAACTAATTACTGAGAACAGTGAGCTCCCATTCAATAAATATCTCTTCTGGATACTTTAATTTGGATTCTTGCATAAAGTTAAGGGCTAGACACGAAAATCTCAAAGATCACTTTTGATTCTAAGTTTGTGTTTATGCAACACACTAGATAAGTTATAGGCATATACAACATGTTAAGGTTGGTAACTTTTATGATTGGCTAAACCCAGCCATTTTGTTAATTAAGGAGTCAGTATAATATGTAACCCAGAAAAGGGGCTAGCTAAGCAGCTGAGTTAAGTACATATTCACACACACTCTCTACCACAGCATGAAAAGACTAACATTGTTAAGGGAGACATTCTCATGATGTCACCCTGTTTAATCCCCAGTCCACTGCCGAGACAGACTGAAGTCAGTTTTAAGTGTTCTGCAATTAGTGGTCTCTTTCCCTCTTATCCTGACAATGACCAGGCTACAGGGCCTCAATGACAAACCTGGGGATGACAAGGTCATGGATAGCAACCCATCCAGCTCCTGTGACCATCTGCATTTCCTCCTTCCCATCTAGTCTGGGCACTGCGATTTTTTTGCCATTTTGTCTGGGATGTAAAAGAAATCAGATTTCTGGTTTTTACAACTTCTTTCTGTTTCCTTTCTTTTTTCTTTTCTTTTCTGGGAGATGAGAAATGGGCAGGTGACAACAATGGCTGAACTAAGCCTTGGTGGAGCAGTGGGCTAATGCCTCCTTAAGTAACACCAGCTGCCTGCAATTAGTGCAGGTTCGAGTCCCACCAGGCTCAAGGTTGACTCAGCCTTCCATCCTTCCGAGGTAGGTAAAATGAGGACCCAGATTGTTGGGGGCAATTAAGCTGACTTTGTAATAATGCCGCTTGAGTGTGTGTGTGTGAAAGCCCTAATAAGCAGGCATATACATAGAATGAAGGCTACTGCTAAGTTTGTAAGCCGCCCTGAGTCTTCGGAGAAGGGCGGGATATAAATGGAATTAAAAAAAAATATCTGTTAAAATTCTGCAATCAGTTGTATTTCAGTTTCTATCTCCCAAAATATTTGATTCCCTTACAAGAGGAATGGGTTCTCTCTAGTTCTTTAAGATACAGTTGAACTACAACTCTGAGTATTCTGAGTTAGTATGGCCATTAGTAAGAGATGCCAGGAGTTGCAGTTCAACAAGTCCTTATCATTGAGTCCTTAACTCCTTATCAAGTGGAAGTAGTGGGTCAATCATCAGTAACTGAGTTTAAACATGCTCGGGGTAAACACATGCCCATCTTCCAACAAAAATTTAAAAATATAAAAATAATAGTGGTAGACTTGTGGAGCAGTTTTCTATGTTTCTATTTAGACAGATTGTAAGTGAAGATAGAATTGTTCAGGGTTTGTTTGTTTTTTGGTAAATTACATCATGGATCTGGGATAGAATAATAGGAAAATGAATGAATGAATGAATGAATGAATGAATGAATGAATGAATGAATGAATGAATGAACATGAGTTCTAGTGATGGGGATTATACATACCAGGAAACCTATACCAGCTGGTAAAATAAACATTACAATATGGTGTGTGTGTGTGTGTGTGTGTGGCCATCTTAAGCCTCCTAGCACAGGGGTCTTATCAACTCTTTCCTGCAAGGTCAAATGGTTTCTCATATATATTAAACTAAGTGTAGGGCTCCAAATGAAGGCATAGGGGAAGAACAGAGCAAAGAAAGAGGGAGGAAGGTAGGAGAATCCATCTCCTCATTTGCTGCACATCCTAAGAAGCCATTGCTCTTCCCTGCTTAATTCTATCAGCTATCTCTTCTTGTTCTCCTTCTCCATCCTGCTTGAGAAAAGAGAGAGAAAAAGCTCTGGACCAGTGGGAAAGAATTAGAAGTCTTTATATATCTTTGCTGACATCTAGTGGCCATCTGGAGTTTCACAACCCAGAAAAAGCTTCCTTCTCTTTAATTTCCCTTACCCACACTCAGTAGGGCTTGGCATCTGATTTGGTTCTCCTTTGGTGGGGGTCTTGCCTGGAGTTCAGACAGCTCTGCTTACTTTCCTGATGACAGCCCAGTTTTTCCCATCATGGCAAAGATGACTTTCTCTATAATCCTCACTCTTTTGTAGGTGATTTGTGATATCGACCTACTGCTGCAGCTTTGCTTACTTGGCTAATATGATGCTATCTGCCTGCGTGGCTTGCCAATGTAGATTGGCAGTTATATCCTGATATCTCAAGCTCAGAAGATATCATGGAAGAGGAACTGAAGACATCTATTGTCCTGTGCTGTGAGGGAGCATCTGGTTTCAAGAATGATAGTTTGTCTTCATAACTTTCATAATTGGTCAAAGAAGGATACCAGATAACCTTCATTCTGTGCAATGGGTGGAAAGGCTGAAGAGCCCAAACAATCTTATCTGAAATCCAGGACAGGTTTAAAATGTATAGGCCAGCTTTGAATTCAAACCCATACAAATAAATTCATGCAATGTGCAATAGTAATGTTGTGTTCTCCACCTACTTGCTTGACCTTGCTTCAGGTTTGACAGAGTAGGTCAGGTCTGGGACCATTGTGACCTTATCCATGAGAAATTCATTTTAAATCTTCATCTACCCAAAACTCAGCCTAAAAATCAAATGTTTAACAATTACTTAAAAGATAATGGATGCTGACCAGTTCCCTTGGCTTTGTGGGCTCCAAATAAACAATTGTATTTATCATGATTCATGAAACATGGGTGGCTTGGGTTCTTGTAACACTACAAGCAAATCCCAAAGAGAACATTTGATGGTTTAACATGATGTAAGAAAGCAGCCTCTCTCACTTCTTTCTCGTAGTTTACTTGGATAGTAATTGATGAGTGGTAAGAATATACTGTATAACAAGACATAGCTGAAACTTAATATTATACAGTTTATTGCAAACACACACAAACCCATGTCTGTGCAATACAGTGTATTGCACAGACATGGGTTTGGAAAATAATCTAGACTTCCAGGGGAGCCTCTTGAATCATCCATGTTTAGGGGCAACCATGATAGTCCTTGACTTATTCAATCTACTCTGCACAGAGTTCCTATTGGTTTTCCCTGGCTCAAGACCTCCAATTATGGGAAATTACTTTACATGTCTAGGTATGCCTACCATTAGACCAAGGCAACCAATTCTGGGGTGCTCTAGAAAGGCATGGCCTTGGTAGTGGGCTGCTACTTCCAATACCAAGATAACTTTATTGAACTTGGACAGTGTAAACTAGATGTGCTCCTCCTTGACATCATGCTTTCTGTGACAGAGTTAACTTGCTCCACTTTGTCATCAGCCTTAACTGGCAGCATTGCTTTGAAGGAAATGTTTCATGCCTTCTGGAGAATACCTGTGACATCCACTCTGTTGCTTAGAAGCCTGGGTGCTTGCGTGCTTCACTTTGTGATTTTCTTTCAAATGTAGCAGTGTGTGCCACTGGACAGTACCAGATCCCTTCAGCTGAGATGTTGGGATATTATTCCATACACTGCTGCATCTCTCAAGCAATGTAACATCTAGGCCTGGGTTAATTCTAGGAGGAAAATGTCTAGTCTTGGACAAGGAAAGAGTTAACCCAACTAGTAATTCTGCACAGACACACACCCCAAGGTTCAGCTTTCTTCTTTGAGGCTGTGTACAAACAGGAACCTTGTGCCGGCGGGTGGGCAGACAATGTGGAGACAGCCATGTATTTTACTACAGCTGCCAAATAAAAATTAAAGAAAAAAAGAAAGAACAAGAAAGAAAAGCGTTTGTTTGACGTGTTTAAACCCATGTTGGGAGTACACCACCACACATAGATGCATACAGGTACACACAAACACACACACACACATACATACACACAGAGAGAGCTATTTCTCAATATTGTTGAAGGCTCTGTATCAGGGGAGAATTCTTTATCAGGGGAGAGCCTCTATTTTGCAACCGAACCCCCAGTTCCAAGACACACACTTCTGTATGTGGCTGAGACCTCTGCCCTGAACATTGGGAAATGGCTGGTATTCAGAGAATAGACCACACTGAGCTAAAGAATCAATGGTTTGTGAAGCAACTTCTTAATGGAAGTCTGAATGTGCAATAGTTGAAAGACTAGCAGTCTCTGAGCATGCACACATTTCTCAAATGCTAAATAAGCAGAGAACATTCCTATCTCAGCCTCTTTCTTGTATAAAAACAGCATTTTCCATTGCAATTAGATGGCTCTAGGAAGAATAGTCAAAGAGAGGATCAGCTCATTTCATTTAGGGAACAAATGAGTTTCTTTAAAAATTTATTGGTGAAAGTTGAGAATTTTACATGTGCGTGCTTGTGGATATACACTGCAACACAGCCTTGGTGGAGCAGTGGGCTAATGCCTCCTTAAGTAACACCAGCTGCCTGCAATTAGTGCAGGTTCGCATCCCACCAGGCTCAAGATTGACTCAGCCTTCCATCCTTCCGAGGTAGGTAAAATGAGGACCCAGATTGTTGGGGGCAATAAGCTGACTTTGTAATAATGCCGCTTGGGGTTTGTGTGAAAGCCCTAATAAGCAGGCATATACATAGAATGAAGGCTACTGCTAAGCTTGTAAGCCGCCCTGAGTCTTCGGAGAAGGGCGGGATATAAATGGAATTAAAATAAAATAAAAAAATGCAATGCTGAACATCTAAAACCCTAGCATGGTATAATATTTTGATTTGGGATCTTCGGATGCTAAGAGTTTCTTTGGAATGTGAGCATAACAGATTTCAAAGTTAAACGTGGAAAGAGACATCTCAAAATGTTTTATTTTTAAAATGCAGGTGGAATTTGTAAAGAATAAGGGTTTGATGTAGGCAGGGTAGAAAATGTATTGATGCTTTTGAATGTTGGTATTGGAGAAGACCTTTCAGAATCTCATGTATAATGAAAAAAACAAATGGAACTTTGAACAAATCAAACCAAGTTTTCACTTCAGGCACAAATGATCAGGCTGAAAGTGTCCTACTTTGGATACATAATGTGAAGACCCAGCTCTGTGGTGAAGGCTCTAATGCTGGGAAAGATGGAAGGAAAAAGAAGAAAAGGATGATCAGCAGCCAGGGGGGATACAGTTAATTACAGCAGTGATAGCTACACTGTTGAAAGATCTGAAGGACCAGGTTAGGACAAATCATCATGGATAAATCTATGTAGTCACTAAGAATTGATCCTGATTAGATAGCACATAATCATTAAATATAACTCTTCATTGAGAAGAGTTATTATCCAAGTTTTAAATAAGAAAGATCTGATTCCAAATTTTGTTTCTTCTCTGTTTGCCATTTCATAGTTCTATCTCATTAAAATGAAACATATGGTGGGAAAACTAATTTTGATTGAAGCATGAAATATGATTCACTAATGAAAGAATGCAAAGTCTTCCTACAAGCCAAACTCATAAATCATTCCTCATAGTACCATTCAGGTCTTTCTTTTCATTATGCTTACCTTATCCGCTTAGTAACCTTATGAGGTAGAATGTATTGAGGTATAGAGGCTGGCCTAAGAATTCGTAGCAATCTTCATGGATTAGAGCTTTGAACCATAGTACTTGCAGTCCTCACTGGGTCATTTATTTTACCAACCCAAACCTAAGGCCCTTCATTCTGTGAGCAGTTGCCTCAATTAGCCCTCAACCTGGGCCTAGAGCAATTCATGGTTATCTGTGTTTGTGGGGGAGGGGGGGGTCTGTTGACCTAACACACAGGTCTGCAACCCGCGGCTCCGGAGCTGCATGCGGCCCTTTCAGCCATTTCCTGCGGCTCCCAGTCCTCTGCCATGTGCAGTCCCCCCCCAAAAAAAAAGTGGGACTAAAAAATTTCAACCAATCAATTCAAATATGCAGGGTAGGTGCATATCTCGCCTTGGCTCCACTCTTCAGTCAAACCTTGTTCTGCGCATGCGCGCATGTATGAGCATGCACGCACATTTTTTGCGGCTCCCAGTTTTTCCTTTTGTGAGGGAACCGGTTCCGAGTGGCTCTTTCACTGTTTCAGGTTGCTGACCCCTGACCTAACACATAGAATAAGGTTTAGTTGTCACTCCGGTAACTCACACTTTTGAATGAAGTGTGATGGGAAAAAGATGTCATCTTATTAAACCCCTTGGATAGCAAGATATGTTGGACTCTGCATTTCCTCTTCCTCTGGTTCACTTCATTGTCTCTTCCTGTCCTTTCACTTAAGAAGAAACTAGATAAGCGGCAACAGAAAGGGAGAAGCCACAGAAGAATGACAACAGGCATGATTTCCTACTCAGATTCTTGACAAGTGCTTTGATGTACTCCATTGATAGATGTTCTTTCTAAAAAGGAATACTGGCATTTTTAATTTCCTTTAAATTTGATACATGCATATGCATATTTCCCTATGCATCCAAGAAAGGACATGTCTGAAGACTCATCACATTTAGAGTGTTGACACCCAGTTGCTTCTGGTTTTGTTTTTTTTTTTTTTTGCCTTCCACGATATTTTAAATTCTTTTAAACACCTTGTAAGTTTTTCATTCTAGAATAACCAGCAACATTTTAAAATACATAAAATATGATGCCAAATGACATCTGCATTTTACTTAAATTCTAAACCACTGGTTCTCAACCTTTCATATCTCATCACACCATGCGAAACCCAGGTCTACCATCATAGAAACAAAAAGTCCATCACTAAGTTTGTGTGCATTTTATTATCACATTTATCATTTATGGTGCATCTTAAAGACGTAGCATTTTAGCGACTTATCTTATGCCCACCTAGACTATTTCAAAGTTTCACCATGGTACAGTACAGATATATATATATATACCACATGAAAGAACTACTGCACTGAACAACTGCAAGCAGTAGAATATATTTGTATTCAAATTTTGATCAGATCTGAAAATTCTGGCTTAGGACCGTGGCTTTAAGAACATGCCATTGGTAGACTATCCTTTCCCCCCCTACAGATCCAACAGTTAAGGTACCTTTGTTAGTGGCTTGGCTGAGAACCCATATTTTCCCCCAAGGTATTTCAGTTTTCCTTAAAATAATGTGAAAAAAGGTGAAATAAGTACCTGTGCTTTTAGCTGTAATAGAAATATTCAGTAGTATACCAACAGTTGCCACATTTTTAAGTCATCAAAGGAAAAAAATAGTTTTGGGGAAACAAGCTAGGTTACAGATCTTAATCGCAGTGCAAGATGATATTTTTTAAAATAAAATTCTAAATTCTATTTCTGCTAGCTTCCCCTATTTGCCATCTTCATTTTTTAAGAGTAAAATTATTGTTGTTGTTGTTGTTAGCTGCGAAGTCGTGTCCGACCCATCGCGACCCTATGGACAACGTTCCTCCAGGCCTTCCTGTCCTCTACCATCATCTGGAGTCCATTTAGGCTCACGCCTACTGCTCCAGTGACTCCATCCAGCCACCTCATTCTCTGTCGTCCCCTTCTTCTATTGCCCTCGATCTTTCCCAGCATTAGGCTCTTCTCCAGTGAGTCCTTCCTTCTCATTAGGTGGCCAAAGTATTTGAGTTTTAGCTTCAGGATCTGGCCTTCTAAAGAGCAGTCAGGATTGATTAAAATTATTAATTTTAATTTTAATAATAATAATTAATTTACTACTAATTTGTTTCATATTTCTCTCTGTACCTACTTTTTAAATATATGCCCCTCCATCAGTGCCTAGTTAGCAAATACAAGGAGATTTGAAGTACTGTATTTGGGTAGCTTAAACAAAATTTTGTAAAATTGTTGTACAGCATATGTTCAGTACACTTAACAGCAACTAATAAAAATAAATAAGACTTACAATCTTTGGACAAAAACAAAACATAATAGTAGTGATCCAAATTATATATATATATATATATATATATATATATATATATATATATATATATATATATATATATATATATATATATATAAAGAAATATATAAACAAAGTAGTTCCCAAATCAGCTGAGTTAAGTGTTGCTATCTTCAGTGTTAGCCTTAAAAAATACAAGATAGCATCAAAAGTTGAGCACATACCAGCTGCTCACTTACATAAAATCAAAACAATTACAGGGCTAACAAGTTAATAAATGTATACGATCTTTGGCTGGCAAAAAGGATAAATGGACTGTAACATCAGACTGGGAATTGAGGATGTCTTTTTTGTTGTTTTGATACTGCTTTCAATTTTTTTTATTAAAGGGAGCACACTATTTCCCCGGAAAACTAACTTAAGTCCAAAAGAAACTCTTTATATCCCTCCAACAGTTTATTACAAAGCTATTTTCAGTGCAAAATTTTTGTAGACCAAGTGAAGCTATTTTACAACAACATTTATTATTAGTGGGATAAGCCAAATAATAAATCCTTTTTGAAAAGACATAGTATAATAAATATAGCTGCTGAGAAAAATACCACATTGATACTTTTATCCAGAGAGCACTAGACATACAAAGAATTTCTCTAACAAGGTAATTTGAGGGAAGCAGCATGGATCATGGCAAACAAATAGGAAACACAGGCTTCAAGGAAACACTTGGGAAGCAAGTGACTCGGATGTGGGACTCTTTGGTTTTTAATCCTGTTTGCCATTCGTCCTCCTTCTCAATGTCCCCAATGTCCTGTCATGACAGGAAGCTGTGATGACTCGGAGAGGCATTCCGCCCAGGGGTGACAGCCCAAGCTCACCCTACCTTAAGAGGAGCCACGTGCCAAACAAAAGTTGTCCAACTTGTTTTGCTGAACTAGGCTGAACAGTAACTTCTTACCAAACCAGTGGGGCAGATTGGGTGGTGGCCCAAGGAGACAGTGAGACAACCAAGGTGTGGTAGCAAAATTTGGGACAGTCCCTCCCCAGATGGCCCAGCTCTCTGGGAGTGATGCTTGTCAGCATGGAAGTGCTTTCCTTCTACTCTTCAACTCTATCTTGGCACTGATTAACACATTAAAGATATAAATCAATAAAGGCATATAAATTTAATGAATAAATAAAGTTATTCTAAATCTTGAAAATTTCCCATTTTTAATGATCCAGGGTCCAGTGGCCAAGAAACAAACAATTAAAGCTAGCTTTAATTCATAAGTTAAAGGGGCATAGAGTTGAAGGCTATATTTGCCTTTGGGACACCATGTGCTCCAAACCTTTGAAGCTCTATACTGCATACAATTACTTATATCATTGTAAAATTTCATCACGTACAACTATCTCTTGTTAGGTGCTTCGATCCAGTGACTTTCACACATGCTTTCTCAGCATTGTAATCAATGCTTCTCAGCTTTGGCAATCTTGAAACACGTGGGCTTCAATTCCCAGAATATCCCAGCCAACATGGATGACTGGGAAATTCTGGGAGTTGAAGTCCACACATCTTAAAAGTTGTCAAATTTTGAGTGATCCTGATTTTGATGACTACTCAAATTTCTCCACAAAAAAAGTGGCTCTTAGTTTGGATAACAGATTGTCATTTAGATATTCTGGGCCCTCCTAGTTCTGTGGAAAGGTTGAAGCTGGCAGTACAGGGATCCATTATTCAGAGACTAGGCACAATCATTATGCCAACATCCCTGCAGTTGCTTCTTCTGGCCTTGAACAGGTGGGCAAAACATCTATTGATGCAGAAAAATGGGAAAAGATTAGGGTTTAAACTCTAGACTTGATAGGTTCCCATATGCACTTTAATTAGACATACAGTATCTCCTATTTATATAGATGACTTCTTTCTTTGCAGAAAAGTAAATCTAGCTGTCTCAACTCTGTAAAGCTATTGGCATTATTGAATTCAGAAGTATTCTGGAGACTTGATATTTACTGCCATTTTTCTTTCAGTTTCCACCAAGTCCCATTTTCCAATAACAAACTCATCTAATGGGTGATATATAAGAAACAGGTTCAAAAGAACACCAATATTTGAATATAAACAAAAGAAATCTTAACATGAGAGAGTGGATCCCTACACTTTCCTACAGTTGCTGTTGCTGTTGTTAATAGTTCAAGCCAATAGTTCACCCATGGTGACCCATGGATAATTATTTCAAACTGTGTTTGGTCTTCACTCACGCAGCTTCTTTGTGGCATCCATGGCTGTTGTTGCATCAATCCATCAGATTTCTGGTATTTATCTTCTGAATTTTCCTTCAACCTTGCAGGGATAAAGGAAGAAAAATAATGAGGTGCTGGTATAACCAGGGAAAAATTCAGAATCACTAATGGGCCCCTTCTGTGCTGTCATTTATATGTAGTTTCACACCAATTTTCCAAAATTGATATTCTCCAAATATGTGTAACCAATATTTCCCAAATTCTCAGCTAGGAGGGCACTTTCTCTGCCCCTCCCCCCTTCTCTTCATTCTCTTCTTTCTATGGTTTGTTTATTTATTTGTTTATTTCCTTCCTCTTCCTTCCTCACAGTAGTTGGTCATCTCTGGATCACACCAAGCAAAATTAAATGATTGTTGAATTTTTAACACGTTAGTAATAAGCATGTAATAATAAGTAATAAGTAATAAGCAGAGTGAGCGCCTGTTACTCGTCCCAGCTTCTGCCAACCTAGCAGTTCAAAAGCACGTAAAAATGCAAGTAGAAAAATAGGGACCACTACAGTGGGAAGGTAACAGCGTTCCGTGCGCCTTTGGCGTCTAGTCATGCCAGCCAAATGACCACGGAGACGTCCTCGGACAAGCGCTGGCTCTTCGGCTTTGAAACGGAGATGAGCACCGGCCCCTAGAGTTGGAAACGACTAGCACGCATGTGCGGGGGAACCTTTACCTTTACCTAATAAGCATGTTGTATTAAAAACATTCACTCTGTTATAGAGAATAATATGATGGGCAAGTGAAGAAAAAATATTTCAAGCACAAAATTCTGGAATAGTTGACTGGCATGAGTAAATAAAGGAAAGAAAACAGCATCAAGAAAGAAAGAAACTTCTCTGAAGAAGCAATTTCAGTGTATTTGTTCTCCCATAATTTATTACTCCATAAATGCATAGATTAAGACCTTAAAAGAGGACATTTTCCCATGGTTTTATTCTTATTTATATATTTTTTTCTCAGTGCACAACTTTAATAAAACTGCACATTTCGTTAATAATGAGCTGATACATGAATGTTCACATATTTGCACATTCAACTACATCTTTCAAAATTATTACTTATCAATAATGATAAGCACTGGTATTTATATGGCAGATGTTAGCTATTCTAGTCATACAAATAATCCCAGAGAAGAAATGGAAATTATTTATTTTACAATGTTTGTATTCTGTCCCAAATAAAATGTGGATCAAAATTTAAAGGATTTCTTTTTAACTGTTCTTTTTAACTGTTAACTAATAGCCCATATAATTGCTATTATATAAAAGCAAACACAGTTTTTAACATTTCTCCCACTCCCATGCTTCTATATTTAACAAGAACAAGAATCAAATACAAACTTTTCTAAAATCTTGCCCATATTCTGGGCAGAACTAAAAAGTGTTCATTATCAACTGGGCAAAGAGAAACTACAATTTCAGTCCTGTGGATGAAGGCTGTGAATGTTCAATTTAAAGATTTGGCCTGGATCAAGCTAGGACCTGGTTTACATGTTAATTCAAAAAGTTAGATTGAATTGGATGCTTCTGAATTGATTTGAATATTCTGAATGACTTCTGTACATATGTAGAAAGTGTGCATTATTTTTCCCTGAATCATTGCGGAAGTATTTTTCTGAATCAAATCAACCAAGCCAAAGCCAATCTACAAGTATATCTATACATTCTCTCTCTCTAGAGAGAGAAATAGACATACATAAACATCCCCTAAATCTCATATATCTGTACCTAGATGAAGTTTATACAATAATTCTGTTTTCTTAAAAATAAATCACAGCAGCATAATTAAATGATAGTATTTATACTATGATAGACACACACACACACAAAACTATCCACCCCACAGCAGCATAATTAAATGATAGCATTTATACTATGATACACACACACACACACACACACACACACACACACACATACACACTATCCACCCCAAGATCATTTAAAAAGATCACTGATTTGCAAACCAGTTTATGAGACAAAACAAAGTATAAAAATTTTATGGCTTATCGTGTCTTTGATTGCTGTGTTCTACTACATACACCATTTTTTTAAAAAATGGGTGAGCAGGGTAAGCAACAGAACAACAGGCAACCTTCACTGTAATTTCAAAAGCCCTTTGAATGCAATCACTTCATCTTCAGAAGAATGATCCTCTAGTTCAGGGGTGTCAAACTCAATTTCATTGAGGGCCGCATCAGCATTGCGGTTGCCCTCAGGGGGCCGGGTGGGTGTGGCCTGGGTGGGTGTGGCTTACTGGGTGGGCATGGCTAGAGTGTGTGTGGCCTACTGGGTGGGCATGACCAGCTCTACATCGTTCGCATCAAGGGTGCCTATGGGGGCCTGGGCAGGAGTGGGACAGATCTGAGGGTCTCTGGCAGAAGGAGGGTCTCTGGGCCAGGGCCAAGGCAGTGGGGGCCGTTCCCTCACTGTTTCCAAGATGGCTTCGCGGGCCACATGAAACCACTTTGCGGGCCGCATCCGGCCCCCGGGCCTCGTGTTTGACATGTCTGCTCTAGTTAGAGAGAGGAGAGCAGGGAAGACAGCAGGAGTGTCTGCAGAGTATGTCAAAAAAAATATTCAGGATGACAGACACCATGGCATGCTGAAGCTCTCTGCCCGTTTTTATTTGCAACTCAATGACATCATTGCAGCTGCCATCCTAACTTTTGTGACCAGACCTTTTAGAAACTCTAAAAGAAGAGATAAAGTGGGAAAAACTGAGACCATTGCTTAGTGTTAATGTTCTTATATTAGTGTTTGGATATTGACACGTTACATCTATACAACCTCCCCAGCCAAACAACAATAATTGTTGTTGTTGTTGTTGTTAGTTGCGAAGTCGTGTCCGACCCATCGCGACCCTATGGACAACGTTCCTCCAGGCTTTCCTGTCCTCGACCATCAACAATAATAAATCACATCAAACAACAATATCTGCCTATCCCAGGTCCTCAAGAAGTATTCAATAGGTTGATAAAAATGCCAGAGACCAGTCTAAACATTTGACTATGTGACAAGCCAAAATAATAATAATAATAGATCATCACCTCAATCTTGAACAATACAATAGCTGAACCAAAAGGAATTAGCTGTTTTCAGCTGCTTTGCACTTCCTTTGCAGGCAACAGGCCTATATTAATCTCTGTGGCAGAGCCATAACTGTTTAGCATCTACAACTGCTGGCTAATTATTTTCAAGTTCACCACCTGATATAATTATAATTTGCATTCAGTTCTATATCCAGTTACTCAATTGAATAATTTTCTTTTTTAAATAATCCAGTCAGAGATATGATACATCAGAACATACAGCGAAATACTGATCTCTATCTCAGGTTATATTCCCTCCAACAAAAAGACAAATTGATATTACAATAAACTACTGACAGCTGAGGGGTTTTTTTTAACGTTGCAAGTATATTTTGATAGCTTGTCATACAAAGGAAACAAAAGGCTGTTCCTTTAATCACACAGAAGGATTGCTGAAACATGCAGTGTTTACTACAGAGAGGTGGCATGTCTCTGTTTTGGTTATCCTTGTGTGATTTCAACAAAGGCATACAAAAAACATTGATGATTGAGTTTCTCCATATGATGCTCAGAAGCACTAGTATGTTTCCGGGCATTTCTGCTACAATTCAAACCAGAAATTATGTTTTACAAACCATGTTGTGCTAATTCAAAACTACCGGTAATTAATGAAACCATGTTTTATGAGAACCACGTCTTAGAATTCTGTAGACAAATTCCCCTATGGTTTGAGCAAAACTGACCAATTAGCATATAAAATGAAAATAAAGTGAGTGAAGATATAGGCATTAGTGGCAGCAATAACCACATTTACTAGAACAGGGGTGTCAAACTGAATTTCACTGAGGGCCGCATCAGCATTGCGGATGCCCTCAAGGGGCCGGGTGGGTATGGCCAGGGTGGGCATGGCCTACTGGGTGGGTGTGGCTAGAGTGTGTATGGCCTACTGGGTGGGCATGGCCAGCTCTACATTGTTCGCATCAAGGGTGCCTATGGGGGCCTGGGCAGGAGTGGGACAGATCTGAGGGTCTCTGGCAGAAGGAGAGTCTCTGGGCCAGGGCCAAGGCAGTGGAGGCCGTTCCCTCACTGTTTCCAGGATGGCTTCACGGGCCACATGAAACCACTTCGCGGGCCGGATCTGGCCCCCGGGCCTTGTGTTTGACATGTCTGTACTAGAATGTGCAAAGCTGCTACTTTCTTCTAGGCAACTTTCATAAATTTATAATCAGTTTTAGATGTTCTTCTGAACTTTGAAAGTACACTACGAAGTAAGCTAATTCCCCTATATCTGTTCACTGTCTTTAAGAGAGGGGAGAAGCTGAAGAATTAACCATTAGGAATCATTAAAAATGCTGGGGAAATTAAATAACAGCAAAGAAAATTGACAAAGATTTCATGTGCAATGTAGTTATCAGGATATGTTTTGGCTAACAACACTTAAAAAAAGTGGTGTCTTCCAGAGATGGAAAAAAACAGCTTCCTAACACTGGAAGGACCACATTTATTAGGCAAATGTTCCATTTCACGACACAGCTTTACTTCAGGCTGCAGTGGGCCAATTTGGAATCATTATAACTCACTTGAGGCAGGACAGATGTTTTTAACCTGCTTTATCCCCAGTTCCGAACCCCTTTTCCAAAGCTCAACCTCTGAACAATAGTTTTGCCAGTCTACACTGTAGTAAAGGGTAGGGTGTCATCAGAGTCTAAAGCAGTGGTGGTGAACCTATGGCACGCTTGAGCCCTCTATGTGGGCATGCACACTGTTGCCCCAGCTCTGCCTCCCCCCCGCAGTCCCCTCCTCACTAGCAGCCCCCCTGGAGGAGTGTCGCCCATGGGTGCGGCCTGCACAGAACAGTGCAGCCAAGGTCATGGCAGCCAGACAGCAGGGTCAAGACTCTCCCCTCACACCCCATCACACACAGATGATGCTGTGGGGCATGGGCAGAGGGCGTGGCCACCATGGTGCTGCAAGGCCGCCTGGGTGATCTGCTGTGGCAGACTGTGGAGGCAGTGAGTGGCCCTGTGGGCAGGCGAGGTGGGGGGCAGAGCAGGGGGGTAGGCAGGGCAGTTTTGGGGGCACTCGGTGTCTAAAAGGTTCGCCATCACTGGTCTAAAGAATGGAGGAGGGAATTAAGTAGAATTCACTTATAAGGCAATGGTAGGGAAGGGAGGGAGTGGGATTGTTCATTTGGTAATTCTTGGGTCTGTCCTTAAATTAAAGTGGATCTTGATGTAAGTCTATCATTGATTTTGTAGATGGGTAAGAATTGTGAAAAGTTAAGAGGGGGAGATGGATATTTATTTCAATCGATGGTCTTGCTTCAATGTTGCCCATATTCTCTTATTAGGTAGTTCTAGGAGTGATGTGTGTGTGTGTGTGTGTGTGTGTGTGTGTGTGTGTGCGCGCGCACGCATGCGTCTGGGTGGGGATTAGACAAATTTCAATTGCAACTAAGCCAAATACTACTACTACTACCACCACCAATAATAATAATAATAATAATAATAATAATAATAATAATAATAATAATAATAATAATAATAATAAAGTTGGAAGGGACCTTGAAGATCAGCTCCTCCAACCCCCTGCTTAGGCAGGAAACCCTATACCATTTCAGACAAATGGCTGTCCAGTCTCTTCTTAAAAACTTCCAGTGTTGGAGCATTCACCACTTCTGGAGGAAGGTTGTTCCACTGGTTAATTGTTCTAACTGTCAGGAAGTTTCTCCTTAGTTCTAGGTTGCTTCTCTGGTTAGTTTCCATCTGTTGCTTTTTGTCCTGCTTTCAGGTGCTTTGGAGAATAGCTTGACTCCCTCTTCTTTGTGGCAGCTCCTGAGATATTGGAACACTGCTATCATGTCACCCCTCACCCTTCTCTTCATTAGACTAGACATACCCAATTCCAGCAACTGTTCCTTATATGTTTTAGCCTCCAGTCCCCTTTGAGTGAGGGTTATTTCCCCACCGTCTTGAAGGAGGCGGTGGTGAGACCTCTCCTCAAGAAGCCTGCCTTGGACCCAGCTGTATTGAACAACTTTCGTCCAGTCTCCAACCTTCGCTTTCTTGCGAAGGTTGTTGAGAGTGTGGTGGCGCATCAGCTCCCTCTGGTCCTGGATGAAGCGGATTATTTGGACCCCTACCAATCGGGTTTCAGGCCCGGGTACAGCACGGAGACGGCATTGGTCGCTCTGGTGAATGATCTCTGGAGGGCTCGGGATAGGGGATATTCCTCTGTCCTAGTCCTATTAGACCTCTCGGCGGCTTTCGATACCATCGACCATGGTATCTTGCTGCGGTGTCTCAGGGGATTGGGAGTGGGAGGCACAGTTCTTCAGTGGTTCTCCTCCTATCTCCTGGGACGCTCGCAGTCGTTGTTGGCAGGGGGGCAGAGATCGGCCCCTAGGTCTCTCGTTTGTGGAGTTCCTCAGGGGTCGGTTCTCTCGCCTCTCCTGTTCAACATCTATATGAAACCGCTGGGTGAGATCATTCGTGGTTTTGGAGTTGGGTATCATCAATACGCCGATGATACCCAACTTTTCTTTTCTAACCCAAACCACCCCAGTGATGCCCTCGCTGTGATGTCTCGTTGCCTGGAGGCGGTTCGGGTCTGGATGGGGAGGAACAGACTTCAACTCAACCCTGACAAGACTGAGTGGCTGTACATTCCGGCATCCCGGGACATCCAAAATGTTCCATCTCTTTCTATGGGGGGGTGAGCTTTTACCCCCCGTGGATAGGGCGCGCAACTTGGGAGTCCTCCTAGATTCACAGCTTACTCTGGAAGACCACATAGTGGCCGTGACTAGGGGGGCTTTTGCCCAGGTTCGCCTGGTGCGCCAGTTGCGGCCCTATCTGGACCGGGATGCTCTGTGTACGGTCACTCATGTGCTCGTGACCTCTCGCCTTGACTACTGTAACGCTCTCTACATGGGGCTTCCCTTGAAGACCACTCGGAGGCTCCAACTGGTACAGAATGCGGCCGCGAGAGTTGTCCTGGGAGTTTCCCGGTACTCCCATGTTACACCTTTGCTCCGCGAGCTGCATTGGTTACCAGTTGTCTTCCAGGTGAGGTTCAAGGTCCTAGTCATGATCTTTAAGTCCTTACATGGCATGGGTCCGGGTTACCTCGGGGACCACCTGCTGCCGGCGTCAACTTCCCTCCGCCCAGTACGTGCCCACAGAGAGGGCCTCCTCAGGGTGCCTCCGGTCAGGGAATGTCGACTGGTGGCCCCCAGGGGGAGGGCCTTCTCTGTGGGTGCTCCGGCATTATGGAACCAACTGCCGGTTGAGCTCCGGATGGCATCAGACCTCCGATCCTTCCGTCACGGGTTGAAGACCCACTTATTTGAATTAGCTGGTCTGGCCTGACGGGGGAATATGGGTTTTTAAATTGACTTTTAGTATTTATTATTGTTGTTTTTAATCGGGCACTGATTTAATATCCTTTTAACTTTTGTATTGTTATTTATATATGCCCTGTGAACCGCCCTGAGTCCCTAGGGAGAAGGGCGGTATAGAAATCAAATAAAACTAAAACTGAAACTGAAACTGATCATCTTTATTGCTCTTCTCTATACTCTTTCTAGAGTCTCAACATCTTTTTTACATCATGGTGACCAAAACTGGATGTAGTATACCAAGTATGGCCCTACCAAGGCATTGTAAAGTGGTATTAACACTTCATGTGATCTTGATTCTATCCTTCTTTTAATGCAGCCTAGCACTGTGTTGCCTTTTTTGGCAGCTGCAGCACACTGCTGGCTCCTATTTAAGTGATTGTCCACTAGGACTCCAAGATCCCTCTCACAGTTGCTAGTATTGAGCAAAGTACCACCTATACTGTACCTGTGCATTTGGTTTTTCTTGCCTAAATGTAGAACCTTACTTTATTGTCTTCATTCTCATGATCTGATTCTCCTTCACTTAGTGTTTTGTATCCAATTTTCCATCTCATTCTCTTCTTTCCCAACTTTATTACTATGAGCTTTGTGAGTGCCACAGAAATGGTTTGAACATTTTTATCAACACAATGAGGCTTAATTTTTTTTTCTCAGTTTATACTCTTGAACCAAGAAGAGATTGGAATAATGGATGGCACCACTGCGCTACATCCACTGACTTCAGTGGAAATGAAGTCAAAATTTCTTTACAAAAGCTTAACACTCAACATTTACAATCTTCAGAATATTATTTTGAGACTACCTGTGAGTTATAGAAGAGTCTGGGGAATTTTTTGCATAATTACTTGGAGAGAAATAAATTAGGAGAAATCCTTTGGAATAGAATAACCTGTTAAATTACATAAATACATACATACATGCTTCTGTAAAGTAATGTGGCATCTAAAATTTGGGTGGACGCTTTTTATAACTACAATAATTGATAGTTAATTTTTACAATAGTGGGGCTATTTTTTAATCCATAATTCCTCTGATTAATCCAAATCCTAATCCTTTCTTGTTTGTTAATGACTGATAAGAATAAATCATATTTGGTAAGACAATTCTATTCTCTCTTAATGTTGTAGAAAAGTGATAATATAATTCATAACTTGTGTGGATACCTATGAAGACATTATTTCCTCTTTGGCCATTTTTCTTTGTAAGATCCTGCTAAATTCACAAAATATGCTTATCCTGGTTTCTGAATTACTGTATCCCATTTTCTAGAACCACACAATACAGTGAACCATAAGCTACCTAAAGTGGATTCATGCAACATACTAAATTACAGGAAACTAAGCAAGATTAAAAGAAACCAAGTTTAACATTATATGTGAAAACAATTATGTTTTTAAATAACCTATTAAATGCCATAATGTATACACAGAACCTTTTTTGTTTGTTTGGCTTAAAGTGTCTTGAAAAATAGAGTCCCTCTCCTCTTAATGCAACCACATAGTAAACTGAGTCGCGTTCCTTGTAAACTACAAAGGATGGTTGGAGAGGGGCGTTGAAATTCAACAGGATAGTTTAAAAACCTTAGAGATGCCAATTTATATGTATAGACACCAATTTCAGAATAATTAAAAATTACAAATACAAGTGTAACACATCTCACTATAGTGGGAGGAATGTTCACAAGGCAGTTGTCCAGGTCCCAGTTATTCACAAATAATTTCAATGATTCTTTATTTTCTTCTGAAATTTATTTTATAAAGCAATTAAGACTTGGGTTAGGACTGGGGAATGACCTAAATTCTGGGCTATCTCCACTCTTGGCATAATTTCGCAAATTAGTATCCCGAAGTCTGAGCTCACAAAAAACATTTGAACAAATTGGGGGGTGGGGAGTAAAGTTCTTCATTCACTAAGCTTCAGCCTTAGTTTGCTTGTGGCTTAGCATATTGTATAAAGAACCAATTGACTGATTTATAGTTCAGGGAATTGTAAAAACCCAGAACATAGGTTAACTCACAATTTCAAGACAAAAGCAATTACAATTGTAAATTGTACTCTTTATCCAGTCTACCTTAAATTATCATTGTCATGGGAGACAACCAAATTTCAAATGAATATCTTTAAATTTTGCAGACTTTTTCCTGAACGAAGGCCTAAAAAAAATCACTAAATACGTGAAGGACATAATTCATATGCAATAAATGAAGAGTGAATTTTGTTTTGGGTCCATGTTGGGAAAGGCCATGGCACTTATCAATATTAAGGATAGAGATCCATCCTCTCTAACCCAAATCCTAACTTAACAACTCAGCATTTTCCACAATGTTTGAATTACAATGGTTGCTTTAAAGCTGAAGATATTTTTCTATGACTTTGAAGTTGAATTGGGGAAAAATGAGGGCATAGGTTGAATCTTTCTTTGGTCCTCAATTATTATTGTTATTATTTTGGTCTGAATGTCTGCTTGCTTTCAACTCCAGTCTTGAAGTAATTAACTTTTCAATGTTGAACTATCAAAGAAAGAGAAGGAAAGAGCTCCAATGAAATAAAAAGCCAGGTTAAAATAAGTGTCTCCCTTCTTTCTAACCAGCTTTAAATCCCTGCACATAATATATATTCTCATTTGGGTAATTATAGAGGCCAAGGTGGAGGTGAAGAGAAAGAACCTGAATGCATGTGGGAAAATAAAGATTTTACTTATTCCAGAAGGCTAGTTAGAAAGAAAAAGAAATAGCTTCAGTGACCTGGTGGAGTTCAATGGGGGTTAATTACATGGCAGAGATAATTTTGTTGACTCTGACCTGTGAATTATGAAAAAGCCAACCACGTTCCTTCCAAATGCACCCAATGTATGAAACCTTGTCTACTTCATCAGTACCTTTTCTGATTTGATGTCTCCAGATTGGACTATGACTCTCATCATCCCCAGACAGTACCCTGAGTAGAGAATGTGGGGGTTTCAGTCTAGCACACCTGGAGATTGCCAAGTTAGGGAAATCTGTCCTCGTTGATTCATTCTCTCTTTTATAATCCCTGTGTCTGTACAATAGACATTATTTTTGTTTAATTAACCTGCATTTCTAAGTTTGCAGGACACATTAACATGACCAAAAGGTAAATTAATCTTGTAGCTGGATTCAGATTGGCTAGTTTATACTTCAGTATGTTACATGAACATGGTTGGTATTTGGTTCTGGAGAAAGCAAGATGATAAGGCAATCGGTAGACGTAAGTGATCACATGAGATTCCGGAAGTGTGTAACAAGGATGCCTCAGTGAGTCAATCTTCCCATCTTTCACCATCACTCCCGCCTTTAAGAGTGATGCAAAGAAGCTCTGTTTGTACCCTGATATATTTTCAGATTATGTCAGACAGTTTTTTTAATGATCAGACTTATCCCTCCCAGCTCAGCTGAATCTTTCTCAATGCAGTTTGAAATGTAACACACATTTATTGGACAAACTATTTGGACATCAAGCCCTGTGAGCAATGAGGTGTGATGTGCTTGTAGGTCTAAAGAATGAAAAAATCAACTGCCAATCAATACTTCTTTTTTTGGCCTGTAGTTGGCGCAAACAATAGTCAACTGGTTTTTTCCTTGTTATCCTTCTAAGCAGGCCAATAATCAGGCCTTACTGAGGAAGCTTGCTGAGGAAAATGTAGCAATATATTCTTAAATAAAAGAGAATATAACTAAATAGAAAGAATATAACATTTCCAGAAAGTTCCCTGAGTGGTTCAATCAATATCATTAGAATGGTGTTACCATTATTTTTCATATAGTTCATTGCCTGAGATTGCAAGCTGTCATTTTAATTTCCCACTGTGCCTCTTCTGCTCAAAGTGTTATAAAAAAATGAAATAGCTGCTCTCAACTCTTGGTATCAGGTAAATAGGTCTCCCCCTCCCCCTCCCTCCCTCTCTTCTCTTCCTTATGGGCTGTCACCATTGTTTATAGCAGCCACAAGAAGTTGCCTTAGCAGAAGAGGAGGAGAAAGGAGGACAGTAACATTGACAAAAGATGTGCTCTTGCTTCCAGAAAAGAAAGGTATTGTCAAGGCGGAGCAGCTCCTACATTTTGGGCTGGCAAGTATTTCCAGAGTTTTCTTCCTGGCCAGGCCTCTCAGCCCACGCTTACCCAGCACATGGTTTGAGGTACATGCCCAGGTAAAAGAACTGCTTGTGCAACACTGCTGACTTCTGCTGAGCCTGGAACAACCCCTACAGGCTGGGGTGGGTCCACTGTTTCTGTATGCAATCTAGTTCTCTTGTTTTTCATCTGGTTATCCTATTTTGATTTTTGTAAGTCTGAATTTGATATGTTAGAGCACTGTTTCCCATGAACTTTATTTCCTGATCATAATGTACACATGCAAGATTTGGCATGTAGAGATGTCTGGGGCTTGCTTGCATTTCTGGAGGCAAATCACAGATTTTCTCTCCTCAGCAGTGGAGTCAAAAACCACATTTGCTCACTCTTCTTCCCCCATTGTTGAGTTCATATACCAATCCGTATATCCTTGAATTGGCATGAAATTGTAGTCCCCATTGTAGATTCCTTACTCTTATGCCATTCAGTGACTAAAAAAAATATTTGAACTGATTTGATGCCTATAATGCCTCAGTTGCCTCTATTCCTAGTCACTAGAATTAATTAACTTTCCTTCAAAGGAGAGAATGGCATCATGGGAATGCTTTTAAAAAAGGGTATTGACAGAATATGTTTGTACTCTATTTAGTTATCACCTCACCATCCACTAGGCTCTGCCAGGTACAGGTGCAGAATGGCCATTCGTTTCAGGAGCTTCCATCTGTAAAAATGGGTAGATGTGTGCTGGATATGTTAATTCCTTGACATTTTGCTATTGGACCACCGTAAATGGTTATTTTCTCCAATAAGTGGGAACATTTGTCAGTATCTGATCATGATACTGATAAGCTCATTTGTGGGCTCCAAACAATAGCTTCCTCCAAATAATAATCTCAAAACATGGACAGTGTACATGGAGCTATATATTTTTGACTATGGTTCCCCAATCTCTTGAAATTTACAGAAGAATCTAGAAATCTGGAAAAAAAACGTCATCAACATCAATGAAAAATGGCTGCCACTTACATGAGAAGTGGGCAAATCTTGATAAGCAGGAGAGAATTGATGATGTAAAGTGGCAGGGATGTTTTCTTGGGGAGGAACAATGAAGTCAGGGAAGACAAAAAAAACCCCCACTTTTTACATGGATCATATATGTAATACATAAAGGAGGCAGAGCTTTAAATTCACAGGTGCCATCTTGATTTTTTTGAAACACCATTCCCACCCCTAATTCCACCCCATGGACACCCTATGGAAAGAATTACATTTAACTTAATTTAAAAACCAGTTTTAATGAGAGATGGGGCTGGAAATTTTTTTAAAATTTTCCTCCTCAGGCAAGTTTAGCAGTTTCCAAATGGGAGGATATCTTATTGTTGCCTGTTGCCTGTGTTGTTTCCAATATGCCAGGAAAAACATTTCCTCCTCATCACAAATATTTCAATCTCTTTGAATATACCAGTGAAACCTCATAAAGTAGGCTAGACTTATTTTTCATATCAGTTAACCTAGCCTAAATATATGTGCAGACTATGAATACCACAATGATAGGTTCAGCAGAATCATACTCATTTGTATAGGAAACTTTCTGGTTCCAAATTTTCTAGAAACCTGGATCTTTGATTTTAAGGCTCCTACCTTAAACAGTATTTTCAAGTTTCTCAAAATAGTGAGAAGTTGTGTGACTTGTTTTCAGTAACTATGGCCAGGTGAAAGTCTAGAGGCCAAAAACAAAGGACTAGAGTAGCCATCTACTAGTCACTGAAGCAGTAGGCATGAGCTTAAATGGACTCCAGAAGATGGTAGAGGACAGGAAGGCCTGGAGGAACGTTGTCCATAGGGTCACGATGGGTCGGACACAACTTTGCAGCTAACAACAAGAGTAGCCATCCCATAATGAGCTCCAGAAAAGTCTATCAAAAGGCAATTATACAAGAGAAACAGTTTGCTACTTTGACCCCTTATCAATAGGAACACTGGTTCCCTTAAAGCTCGTCATATGTGAGAAGTGATAGGAAGATCCACCAAACTCTAGGCAAATAAATACTCGAGTATCTTAAGATAGAAGTGACCTTACCTGTAATGCTAATAGATGGGATGGAAGTGATGGGAGAACTTTGGTGAGCTATATTGCTTGTCCTGAAAATTTCTAGGCTAGAAGAAAATGCAACTTCCAAATTTGGCTAACTTTTCAACATAAAGAGTGGAACAGAGATGAGGTGTCTTATTCATCTCCAACAGTAAAAGATCTGGAAATGGCACTGGCTTTTTCATCAGTCTTGTTATTCATTTGGAGAAAGGTAGATCAGTAGGCAGAAAGTTTAAAAGCAAAACAAAAAAAAATGTGATGCAGGAATTAATGTTAGACTCTGAACTGAATCTCTGTTGCATCTGCCCAATTATGACAAGCCTGGATACCAACTGTGGAGAGCAGTGGTCAACTGTCATACATGGAGAGAGCAAGACATATAATAGTTATTTAATTTTTAATATCCCCACCATAGATGGAAAGATGAGCTTGTGAGATTCTCTTCTCTATGTGACAAAATAATTTGGCTGACTTTTGATATTCATGCCCTTTGGCTTAGATGTGTGGGGGGAAGAACTCTCCTTAAGCAACAGTAAGTCTTGGGCATTTGTTACCTGCAACAGAAAGACAATGATTCCTCTTCTAAGACAAGACACAAAGTAAAGTAATCCAATTAATTTTTGGTTCCCAGAAGAAAATATCAGAAGCTGTTTCTGTGTCTTTTCAGAACAATAAAAAAGCAAAGATTACATTAGTAATGTTTTGCTTCCCTAATGAGTTAAATCATTCTGCCTCAGAAGAGGGATGATCCTGGGATGAGAAGGAATGGATTTCATTGTCTCAGACAAATCATCCCATCCAATCTGAGTCAGACTTGAGTTGTTAGAGAAAGAAGATAGAGCTGCAGAAACGCCAACAGATTCTAATAGACTCTGTTCAGTCCCAGGTTAAATCAGTTTGAACTCTTATGATATTTCAGACATTCACTTTGGTCCAACAATTCTGGATTTTAAGTAAGCCAACAAGAATGGTTGCATATGTGTAAAGTTCCACAGAGTATTTTTGTTACAAAATTACCAAATTCATGTATGTTCTGCTGGAGACCAATGCTTCCAAAGGTGATATTTGCACTCATGAATTAAGTTTGCAGGAATTAACATGAAGATCCTTTATCTTATCACCATCTCTGGTTTAATCTAAGCTTCACGCTTTGTAAGCCAAATAAATAAAAGGCATAACAAATTCATGTGTACAAAAAAAAGGAAAATATTTATAGTTTTACATTCTGTTTATAAAGAGAAAACAATACAATATACGGTACCAAAAGTTTTGTTTCAATAAATAAAACATTTGTCATTCTGCTTGGCAAAGCATGCTGAAGGGTACTTAAAATTAAAATTATTCAGGTAAAGTTATTCAAATGGGGAGGACTTCATACAGTTTTTGAAACAAATATGATTTTTTTTCCAAAACTTAATCAGGCGACTATGGGGATTACATTCCACAAACTTTTTGTCAACTGTAAAAACAATTCTGGGTTCCTTAAACATAATCTTTAAGAAATTGGCATTGTGGTGTTTGATCATTTTCAAAACCTACTTATTGATGTTTGCTAGTTGGGAGCTACTTATAGAAATTCACTACCTACAAGTATAATTTATTTTGTAGGTGGGAAAATATTGAACACATTTTGATGGGCTATACTGTACTTCTTGCCAATTTAATCTCATGAGGAGGGAGACAGTGAAGAAATCTCTAGAGTAACCAGCATTTTACTCCACAAATCATGATGCTGTGCCACTGTTCAAAAGGGTATAGAATTGTACCATAAACTGTTGGACTTCAAAACCCATCCTCTTTGCTCATCAGAGATGCTGATAGGAGATGGAGTACAGTGGAGATGGAGTACAGTGGCCATGGAAAAACTCAAGACTCCTTGCCCCTTGCATAGACTTTCATTTTTGAATTTCTACCCGATTCAGCAGTCCATTTTTCTAATACCTTTCTGAAATAGAATTCTGTTCAGCTAAACTAAGATTGCCATAAAAATAGAATAAATGCTTCTATGCCTTTATATAACTGCATGCTGGACACAGATACAAAACATGAAATCTTTTCACCCCTTCCTGAAGCTCTACAGTAGGGAAAAAAGCTTACACCAATTTCATTGATATTTGTCATTGAAACTGTTTAAGGCACAGAAATCTTGCCAGAAGCAACAACTCATGGCAACAAAAATATTCCTAATACAACTACACAGTATGCTGTGTAAGGCCATGTTACTCATGAGCTTATCTTTGGAACCATAACACAGGCACTGTTTTCATAAATTTCCACTGAAGAGGTTCTCCTCAGGGGCTCCTGACTTGCAATCAAGGGGATCTGGGGCCCTTTCCCAATCTCTGCTTCACATATTCTGTCACCATTGTTAGATATGGTCCTAGATCAGAGAAGGGAATATATATGGGCAATCATCTCCAGCTAGAGGGCTTCTTGTCAAGGGAAAAAGACTGGAAATTCCTTCAAAGAAGCCATTTCCTCTACCCTTGTCCCACTTCCCTATACCAGAAATGCTGGTCAGAGATTTACAGAAAAAGGCACATGAGATAGTCTGACATTCCAATTTCTGTTTTTTGTCATATCACTGGAGGCCTTCCCATGGCATCTTGGTGTTGTGGCTGTTGGTACCAAGGTCCAAAGCTGTTGATGTAGGTGTTAGAAGGCAGAGGAGGTCCTTTGCATGCCATGGGGATGTCCCAAAGTGGAGGTATGTTGGGTGAACATGGGGACAAAGATGAAGAGCTATGTAAATTATCTTCTTGGATGCTGGAGCCCTGCTTCATAATCTTTTTGAATTTGGAACGTTTATTCTGGAACCAAATCTTGACCTGGTTTAAGAGAAAATGGGTGCAAGCAGAGAACGCATGAACAGCTACAATAAAACTGGGAGGAGTTTAATCCAGAACTTTTTGCATCTACATTGTTCTACTTTTAACGGCTTTTATTTTCTCCCTACCTATTGTTTCTACTCATAGCTATTTTAGATTGAAGAATTCTAAATGATTTTTTTTCTCATTGGTTTTGCAAGATGACTCTTGTTCCAAGATCCTTAAAATTTTTGAATACTGTGGTACTTGAAAATAACAAATGATATTGTTGTTGGATAAGTTGGAAATGCTGAAAGAAAGAAAATTTCATACACTTTAAATTCAAGAGATAGTTTTTTTAAAGTTTCTGAAGAATGATTTTGATTCCATTAATTCTGTATCTAAGAAAAGTTAGCAATCACAGTACTTTCATCTTTTCACCTAAATTTCAGGTAAGCCATGAAACTAGTCCTAGGCAGACATCTATGTAAAATGATGCCCATTGCTAAATCTGACATGAATCTGTTAAGTATATCTGTTGCCAAAATGCAAAGTAGAAAGGAAATCAGCTCACAGATTGGAACAGCATTGCATACTGTATAGTACAGGCCTTTGGATATACAGTTCCAGCCTTTCCCCAAAGTGATGGCTTTCATATATAACGGTACAAAACACTGGAGTCACATAGTGCCTATTTTGAAAAAGGCAATACATTGCTTAAATTTAAATCCACATTGTCTGAAGGCCCATTTCTTTTGCCGCAAACCTGCTTGAGCATTACAAACTGTGGACGTGCCCCTTTTGACAATCTCTACCCTGAAGATGTACCCATGTGGCACAAAGTAGAAGGCCTTCTCCTGTGTCATTCCCAAAGTATGTAGCACAGTCCCATAGGACTTGCATTGGTCACCCACCCCACTTTCCTTTGGAAGTGTGCCCCAAACATGTATTTTTTCCTGACTTGTAACTGATAATTAAGGTTTGCACTGGTTTTCATTTCTGCCTCTGAATTATTTTTGTACTCTGCATTTTACTGTTTGCTACCATCCTTGGATGAGGGACGTGGTGGCTCAGTGGGTTAGGATGCTGAGCTTGTCGATCAGAAGATCGGCAAAGTGCCGTGTAGCAGAGTGAGCGCCTGTTACTCGTCCCAGCCTCTGCCAACCTAGCAGTTCGAAAGCACGTAAAAATGCAAGTAGAAAAATAGGGACTGCTACGCTGGGAAAGTAACAGTGTTCCGTGTGCCTTTGACGTCTAGTCATGCCGGCCACATGACCACGGAGACGTCCTCGGACAAGCGCTGGCTCTTCGGCTTTGAAATGGAGATGAGCACCGGCCCCTAGAGTTGGAAACAACTAGCACACATGTGCGGGGGAACCTTTACCTTTACTTTACCATCCTTGGATGCTCAGATTGAAAGATGATACGTTTGTACTCACATGCACACACACACATACATACAAATATGAATCCCCCTCGCGGCAAAAGGTTGATTGTTGGGTAGCGTTTGCTACCTTAGAGTAGTGTTCTTGTCTCTCTCCTTCTGCCTTAATTCCCTCCTCTGTAAAATGGAAAACGGGAACGCCCCATTTGGGACTTTTGCAAAGATCACCGAGCAGCAGGGCTGTAAAACGTTTCTCAGGCAACCTTTTTCAGGCTCCTTGTTGTAGACTAACCCTAGCCGGTTCTTTTAAGCAGGGCTCCTCCCCCTCCCCGTCTTCCCCCACCCCTAAAGCCGATTGCACAAAGGCATTTGTGGAAAGATCGAAGGAGGGCAAAGTGTAAAGTCTGGTCTTCAGGGCATGTTAAGGAAGAGGAAAACTACAGACGTCTGAAGCAAGAGACCCCACCCACTCTCCCCCCGCGGCACTTGTCGGTACGGGGAAGCTACTTTTTCTGATTAGTTTGCAGATTTGGCTTGAGTGCCGTACCTTGCATCAGATAAGAACTTAAAATGGAAAAAAAAGAAAATACAGAAGATGAGTTTAGGATCAAAATAGCAAGCTTGCAGCTTTCTGGAAAAAGAAAAACATTTTTAGGCTGGACCTTCTGGAAGTTAAGCATTTTGGAGAAGGGGTCAAAAGCAAGGAGTAAGTTTTTAGGAAAAGGAATGTGATGTCAATCTTTATCATTTTTGGACCCGCTGTGTTTCTCTTGCTTTCTTCCTTCAGCTTACCCTGCATTTCCATCTCTGGAATTTTATCTTTGGCATCTATTTCTTTTTTTTTAATGTTTCTGTTCCCTGTATGATCCTGCTTGCTTCACCTGTGAACCAGCAAAAACGAAAGGCTGTCATCTAAACAAAACCACTGCTGAAGGGTGGAGGTGGGGTGAGAAGCTAGAATTACAAGAAAGGGAATATTCTTAAAATGTGTTAAATTGTGATCTGATGGATTAGCTTTAACCCTTTCAAGTGTTTTTTTTAAGTCTAGTAATAAAGCTCTGCTTGTTATTCAGCCAGAGACAGTGGTAAATAAACTTACTTTGCAAACAGAACGTCCTAGGTTCAAGTCTCAGCATTTCTAGCTAAATCTACCTGAGCAATTCCAAGTGATGTGAAAGGCTGGTATTAAAAGGCCATGAGCTTTTTCTACTATCACAGCACATCAATAAGTGCTGTGTGGCTAAACCAAGGTCCAGCCTATCATTAGCATAAGAATCCTTGGTATGTTTCATCTACAATGCTGTTTTCAGACTTGGCCATATTAAGATGTGTGAACTTCAATTTCCAGAATTCCCCAACCAGAATTCTGATTGGAGAATTATGGGAGTTGAAGCCCATATGATTTACAGTGACCAAGTTGGAAGAAACAGTGACCTATACTAATAGTTTTGCAGAATATTTAGATGTGCTTTTAGTTAGAACCAATGGGGCTAAAGCATAATGTTGCAGATCCTAATGCAGCCAATCAGAATTCTGATACTTCAATCTTCCTCATAGTTTTCTCCCCCCCCCCCAGCAAAACTGATTTGTGGCTACTGAGCATGTTCAAACAACATTCATTGGCCTCTTTTAGCTTCCCTCCATATTTATTTATTAAATTTATCTGCCACCTATCTTGCTGTTAGGCCACTCTAAGTAGCTTACAATAATAAATAGGAAGAAAAATGAAAAGGCCTGTAAACAAAAGTAAAATAATAGAATAAAATAATGAGTAAGAAACACAATGAGAATACATCAAATATATATGTGAGCAAATCCTGTTTGAACTATCCAAGCAACAACCCTGCAAACTTCAGCAATAGAAGAAAGTCTTAACAT
The DNA here is from genome assembly GCF_947247035.1 of Vipera ursinii. Lineage (NCBI taxonomy): Eukaryota > Metazoa > Chordata > Lepidosauria > Squamata > Viperidae > Vipera > Vipera ursinii. Next base: position 30,520,896 of record NC_139517.1, read on the forward strand.
CATCAAAAATATGTTTGCTGTGATATAGATTTCCTTCATTCACACTCCAGAGAAGGTAGTCTAAACAAGGATTTGCTGCTTACAGTATGAACTCATCCCATTTTCATCCCCAGAAAACAGGTTTTGAAAGCTTTTGTACTGCTTCAGAAACCAGCAAAGCCTGTATGCCCAGAAGGAAATTTTCCTGACAAAGAAGATATGCATTGAGCCCAGAAGAAGAGAAACCTCCCTGAAACCACCTCCAGCTCCCAACTGGAAAAAAAAAATAGTTTATCCAGGACTTTTATTGAACAAGCCACTTTTACTGAGCTGACAAGCCACAATTTCTTTTATATATATATATCAATCACTGTTAGTGTTATTAAGTAATCATTACTCACACAGACCCTTAAAAGCAGAAGAGATAACTTATTTGCCTTGAACCACACTTAACCTGCATTTTAACCAAAAGGTTGAACCTTTTAATAGTAGGCAAATGTACTATATGGGTCAGAATACACATTTTTATAATTGGTCAGTGTTTCTCAATCTCAGCAACTTTAATATGTGTGGACTTCAGTTCCCAGAATTCTCCAGCCAGCTTCAGAGAAACAGTTGAGAAACACTGCATCCAAGAGCTGGATCCCCATATAAACGCTATTCAAATTGATAGTTTGATTTCAGTGAAGATTCGAAGAATAGTAGAAGGTTGTTTAACAGTGGTGCACCTAGAAATGATACTTAATCTACTAGAAACATTACTTTAAGCCTTTCATGCAGAAAAATATCCTTAAAATAATTAGTAAAGTTTAAAAAGCAATTTTATATATAATTATACATAATTAAACAATTAAACTTTAATTAATCACAGAATATTAAGACATGTGGACTTTTAACTCCCAGCATGTTATTTGGGGAATTCTAGGAGTTGAAGTCCACACATCTTAAAAGCTGTCAAGTTTGAAAAATACTCAACTAAATAAAAACTAGATTAAAAAATAAGCACTACTCATAATGCGTCAATGAGATACAGCAATACTTGCTTATTTAGAGAAAAGGGTTCTAGGAATAGAGAAGCACCCCTTGTTTGTGGTCCAAAATGCAGCATATACTCCCAAGAGAAATTTCATGCAAGTGCAAGTTTTAGACTACTGCCTGCAATTAGTGCAGGTTCGCATCCCACCAGGCTCAAGGTTGACTCAGCCCTCCATCCTTCCGAGGTAGGTAAAATGAGGACCCAGATTGTTGGGGCAATTAAGCTGACTTTGTAATAATGCCGCTTGGGGGGTGTGTGTGTGAAAGCCCTAATAAGCAGGCATATACATAGAATGAAGGCTACTGCTAAGCTTGTAAGCCGCCCTGAGTCTTGGGAGAAGAGCGGGATATAAATGGAATTAAAATAAATAAATTAAAAAAATAAAAAATATAGCAGGCTATAAACATCATTGTGTTAGCTCTAAAGTATAGTGAAGTGAGATTTGCTGTCCCCTCTGTTGATCCCCATCTAGTTTTGTTTCAAGTTCAATTTAGTAACAAAGTCTAACAGATTTTACATTACCTGAGGCTGACCTTGAACAATGTTGAGGTTTGTGTGTGTGGGGGGGGGGAATATTTCTTTAATGTGAGTATAACTGTAGTTTAAGCCTCACTCACATATGCACTGGCAATGAGATGAAGGCATGGGAATATGAAAAAAAAATGATTATGACACCATGCTTGTGTTCCATTTAGGAACAAATGAGGAATAATCTTAACGCCCATGCAACTATTTATGATGGATAAAAATGTAAACTTTGGCAAATCATATGCAGCAGAAGAATCTATTTCTGTAGGTGCTTAACATTGCTTCACATGAAAGTGTCTGCCTGGCCTTGTGTAGTACCATTTCTATAAACTAGTACTTCATTGTGAAATATCTATCACACACCCATCCAGAAGCTAAGATGATTTCTTCAAGAACACTCATAACCTGAGGAGTCTCTTGGGAAAAGATGATTGGCTGGCAATATTCTGTTTGGTTTCTGCATTCCAAGGGACAAATAAGTAGAAGAAGACCAAGCATCCACTTTTTGATATATCAATAGTAGATTTGTAAATGCTCTATCTGGAAAAAGAACATTTATTTATAACAATTCATAGCTTTAGAATTCTGCCATCCTGCCTTCCAAAAGCACCTAGATTCCATCATTTTACTTGAATTTCTTCCTTGTCCAAATACATTTTAAAATGCCTGTGGCTAAGATTTCATCTGTGCCATTCATCTGTCTCAAATTATCTCTTTAAGTGGCTTAGCCATCTGTAAAAGAGGCAGTTGTGTGTGAGGGACTTTTGACAGCACTAAGTCTTGGAAGACTTCCAGGTCTTTCCAAACCATACCTTCAATGACAACCTCCCCTGTTCTCACAACTCATCTGTCCATCCTTACTTATGTCCTATTTTATTAAGACAGAATGCAGTGTCCCCTGGGAAGTGATTCTAACATGCCAAATGCTGCAGTTATTATCAACTTACTACATTGTACCCATAGAATCTGCTATGAAATGTTGATGTCTATATGAAATTCATTTCCATCTGTCTTTGGTACCTAACGTCTCCTGTAATGCCCATATTCCTTTCTTTTATCTATCAGTCCATATTCTATAAACACCATGCTCAGTTTTAGTTCTCATCCAGCTGATTGGAGATTTCCTTCCCCTACATTTAAACCTGTTTTCCTAAGGTGATGTGTGTGTTTTTTCAGGGGGTGTACATCTGAGTTTCCCAAAATTTGCTGATTGCAAATCCAATACCTAAGCCAGTGATGGCGAACCTTTTAGAGACCAAGTGCCCAAACTGCAACCCAAAACCCACTTATGTATCATCATGTGCTGGATGGGCAGGGCACATTGGGTAGGTGTGGGCAATTGGGTGGGTGTTACCCATTGGGTGAGTGTGACCCATTGGGTGGTTGTGGGCAATTGAGTGGGTGTGCTGCGGTGGTAATGGCAGATTGGGTGGGACTAAAAAGTTCAATCAATCAATTCCAACTTTGCGAGATCTTTTTTCCCAGCGAGAAGTTGAAATTGATTGATTAAACCTTTTATTTTTAATTTTGCACACGGCAGTGGAGGCCTAAAGGGAAAAGGTTTTATAAAACCGAGCTGAAGGCTTAGGACTGGGGCGATAGCGCGCGTGTCCACAGAGAGGGCTCTGTGTGCCACCTGTGGCACGCATGCCATAGGTTCGCCACCACGGACCTAAGCAATGTTACCAGCCAAAATGATAAACTATTGCAGTGTTTAAATTTGATGCAAGCAGACTGTTCCATGTGTTATTTATTATTTCGTTACTTAATTTGTGTTTATACTGTTCCAAGAAAGCAATTCCCCCCCCCCAAAGATCATAGTTTAAAATCCATGGTGCAACAATTAAGTCATCAGGGAAGGGGCCAAAGATTTAAAATCTTGATCAGCTAAGAAGGTTACTGATTGATTTGGGGCTATCTTAATGTATCTCCCAGGGCAATTGTGAAGGCAGAAAATAGTTGGGGAGGAGAAAAGAACTCTGAAGAAAATATAAGATAACCTGGGAAAGCCAGAATTTCTGAAATTTATCTACAAGAGTCCTTCTGCAACATCAGGTTAATTAATAATGTTAATTAATACTGAGCTACAGCTCAGTAAGAAGAATATGGGGGGCTCTAGAATACTCCTCAGCACAATATTAGCATTTGTACTTGGCTTTGAAGTGGGGAAACCAAGGTTGCAACAGCAGCTATAATAATATTTTGATTTGAATGTGAAAAACATTAGCTATCATCCCTTTTCAGGTCAATTACCCTTGAAAGTTAGCATGCAAGCAGATGGAGGAAAATACAATTCTCAGAAGGCCTAGTAGCAGGGCCAACAGGGACATGGGCTATTGGGAGCTAAAGTTCAGTTAGAACACAATAAATCAGGTTCTCCATCCTTGATTTATAGTCCTTTTTTGCCCACCTACTCCAATGGTTGTTTCATTTTTTATGTCTGGAGCAGCAATCCAGACTGCACCCTTCAAAAGCCAATAAAGGATAAAACAAATTTTAGTCTCTTTCCTATCCATTGATTTTTCAATATCAAATATTCCTCCCAGTGGCTGTCATTCTAGATCAGTGTTTCTCAACTTTGAGAACTTTAAAATATGTGAACTTTAACTCCCAAAATTCTGCAGCCAGCATAAAATTTGCCAGCATGACTGACTGGGGAATTCTAGGACTTGAAGTCCACACATCTTAAAGTGGCCAGGTTTGAAAAACAGTTGGCAACTTTGTTTTATCTACTAGATGGAAAGAGCTAGATTTAAGCAAGTCACCATCTACATTCTAACTAATTTTACAGGCATGTTGTGAACATTATCCTCATAATATATGCTCTCAGAAAACAGGGACTGATGGGTAACAGGTGGAGAGTATAAATCAATAGAGCATCTCACCTGTGTTTGGGTCAATCCCAGCTGTGCTGCTAATTCTGCCCGTTCGGGTAATGCCAGATATTGGGTTTGTTGGAAGCGCTGGTTGAGGGCCTGGAGCTGAAGGCTAGAATAAATGGTGCGTGGTTTCCGGATTTTCTTCCCTTTTCCATTGATGCGGATTTCTCCATTCTCTATGATGGTTGATTTCTCCAGTTCTTTTGAAAGAAACAGAATTAAAGAGAAAAGTAAGATTCAATATGTAGCTGAAGCCAACATCAATGGTTGCTGAACTGTTTGGTTTTAAGCAGACCTGAGATCATACTTGTGTCAATATTTATTTGCATTTTTTTCTAATAGGTATTTCAACATGGGGCTACTGGCAGACTTGCTGGACAAAACGACCCCCAGTTTTACCTCCACTCCACTATGAAGCACCCTTGGGCCTTTTTTTAATCCCTCAGTTTAATCTTCCTCCTGATGTTGTTGTGAGGATATTGTTGTGAGGATAAAGTTGGAGAGAAAAGTGCCATGTACACTGCTTTGCCTCCCAGAAGCAAGATTATAAAGATAATAATGAATTCCTTGGATTTCTGACTTTGCAACTTCTTTGCCACTTTTCAATAACAACAAAGCAATAAATTTCAGTGAAACATGATGCAATTGCCTATGTCAGATTTCTCAGATAATAACCACAAATGTTGTTTGGCAACTTATTATTACAATATAATTTGGTATCCAGAATGCACTCTGCATATATGCCCATCTATCAATTTGTAGACATAAAACAAATTCTAATTCTAAATTGAAAGGTACCAAGAATATCATATCTGACCAGAATACTCACCACTCAGAAAGGATATGATAAACGGTGGATAAGTTGAGTGGAAATGTACTCTGTGAATGCTCAGAGGTCCTTGTACCTAATTGACCAGTCTGAAAATTAAATCTATATAAAGGCAAAATTTAAGACCCTGTGGTATATGTACCTCTAGAGCAGGGGTAGGCAACCTTGGCTCTCTTATGACTCGTGGACTTCAACTCCCAGATTTCCTGAGCCAGGTTGGCTGGTTCAGGAATTCTGGGAGTTGAAGTCCATGAGTCATAAAAGAGCCAAGGTTGCCTACCCCTGCTCTAGAGTAATGAATTCCACAAACTTGACAGTTCTCAGCAATTGATAGTTCCAGTGAAAAAAACAAAACTGAGAAACAATTTAGATGTGGATGTACCGGTACTTACAAATGAATTGCTTCCTTTACTAAGAATGGATATTATTTATCTTTATGGACTCATTTAATAAATCACTGTTTGATCTTGCCACAATTAAATAATGGGAATTATAGATCCCAACAAGAACACACTGACAGGAACCCATGATACACAGTCATCCAGAAAACAAGTCTGCTCCCAAATTCTGAATGATAATTGCTTTTTACCATTAAAGAACTCTGAAAAAAATTATTGAATCAAATGAAGATCTGGAAAGATAAGCTTAGTCCAAGGATATAGCATTGTCTCGCTACATATTTAAGCCCTGATAGCATTTTGCATCAGCTGGAGTTTACAAGTCTTCTTTAAGGGCAGCTGCATCTAGACTGTAATACAATAATTTAGACCTGGGCATAGATCAATCTGACTCCCAGGTATTTCTACCCATTTAGGAGTGGGGGGGGACACTGGAGGTCAGTGACAAATGTGGATCCAGAATCCCCCAAATGTGGATGTTCTCTCTTGGGAAAAATATAATTCTTCCCAGAATGCACCACCATGAACTATTGTCATGCCATTCAAGGATGTTTCTTGAATCACTATCTAAACAATTAAATTAGAAAGGAATTTTTAATCACTGGATTTCTATTTAAATCAAGGTAAGGGTGTACCCTGAAGAAATGGCTAACATGGGAATTTGGAGAGGAAATTTGAGCTCCACTAGATTTCCACCACAAATAATGAATATAATCAAAGATTATTCAACAGAATAAATAAACAAATGCCTCAGAAATACTTGTGATCAGAGGAAAGAAATTTGGCAATTAAGCTGTGTGTGTACTTAGTTTACTGGCATTCTGATCCAACAAACACATTTTTCAGAAAAGTGTTTGACAGCCTGAAAACACTTTAGTTCAGGGGTCCCCAACCCCTCAGCTGTGGACCAGTACCCAGTCTGTCACATGCCAGAAAAAGGCCACACAAACAAGCGAAGCCCCATCCACAGGATGCAGGCAGCATGCAAAATGGCCTCTCTGGTTGATGGAAAAGCATCTCTCCATGGAACCAGTCCTGGTTCCCAAAAGGTCAAGGGCCACTGCTTTAGTTGACTGGCCTATGCAAACATACAATGAAAAAGCATACCCATTAAGAATGAAGGGAAGCAGGAGTGCCATCATCATGAAGTGGCTTTGTGATATAATCTGATTGGCTAATTAACAATATTCTTTCACAATGGCATCATCAAATTGGCCAGGTCATTTTTCATTGATTGAGATAATATAAGCAAGAAGGAGTTGTAGTTTAAATAACAAGAACATGATACTGAAGTAGCTGTCAACCAGGCTGCAAACAATATGGATGAACTCACATAGAAAATGTTTATTAAGGTCATTTGATGTGGTTGCAAACCAGGCTGCAAACAATATGGATGAACTCACATAGAAAATGTTTATTAAGGTCATTTGATGTGGCACAGTCAAATTCAATCTATTACAAAAAGCTTATCTTGTCTTAAAAAGAGCTAAGCCTATGGGGGAGGGGGAAATCAACCTGACATCACTTTATATTTCAACCTCAAAGATTCAAATTTTCTGGATTAAAAAGGAAGGAAGGAAGGAGCTGCTGAGAGAGGGGCATGGAATGAAAGATGCAAGGTCAAAATTTGGTGGAGCAGTGGGCTAATGGCTCCTTAAGTAACACCAGCTGCCTGCAATTAGTGCAGGTTCGCATCCCACCAGGCTCAAGGTTGACTCAGCCTTCCATCCTTCTGAGGTAGGTAAAATGAGGACCCAGATTGTTGGGGGCAATAAGCTGACTTTGTAATAATGCTGCTTGGGGGTGTGTGTGAAAGCCCTAATAAGCAGGCATATACATAGAATGAAGGCTACTGCTAAGCTTGTAAGCCACCCTGAGTCTTCGGAGAAGGGCGGGATATAAATGGAATTAAAATAAAAATAAATAAAATTTAAAGTTAAAAGGTGTGTTTGATCAATGGCATTTTTTCTGTGCATTTTGGTTTACTGCTATAATTTGCTAAAAACAACAATGTGCAAAGAATCTAGCCTGTGCACTCAGTTCTTTCCAGCCTATTACATTTGATGAGCATTCCAAGCTTACGGCATTATGGCAAGAATTCCTCATTATCCTCTGTGTTTTTAAAAACCTGCCTTTTCCCCAGGAGAAAATAATTGAGCAGAAGGAAGCAAGCCTACAAAATGCAAACAGTTTCAGAGAACAGTTGTGGCCCAATCAGAGACCTTGTTTTCCCTCATCTCAGGTTTGAAACTGTGTCAGGGGAAGAAGAGATCCCTCTACAGGGCTGCCTTTAATTCTCACCAGTGCAGATTTTAATTAAGAAACTCAGCTCATGTGCAAAGAGCAAGTCAAACTCTTCCGCTTAAGGAAGGATACTCCCTAGATGCCTGGGTAAACCACATCCATGTGCTACTGGAAAAGCCACAATAGGGGAGAGGACACAAAGTTTTGACAAGGTGAAAAAAAATATTGAGACAGTAGGAGGGAATCACAAGGTACTACTTACTTACAGATAACACTTTAAAAAAAATTCTGAAAGTTTGCTTCTCGGTTTTTTAAAGGCTTTTTGCATTGCCTTGGTTTACAAAAAAAAGAAAGCATGATCCTTAAAGTGTAACTTTTTTCTTAATTCTTCTTCTTTTTTTGCTATCTTTCAGTTTAATATGGACTTTCAAGGTGGCTTAAAATAACAAAGAAAATGCAAGTGAAAGAAATCAAAACAAGGAATTTAATCCAAGCAAATTCATTATTTCAACCCTGACCACCATGTATCCTTTGCAAACTATTTACTCCAGACCAAAAGTATACTTCAATAGCAAAACATAGCTCACTCCTGGGACTGGTGCTGCCCCATTGCTGAAATAAAAAAGTGCATTGGTGAGATCACAGCCCTACAAATCATTTTCAGTCCTGGTAAATTCTTCTGTTGCTGAAGAAATCAAGCAGGCCTGGATAAGTGGTTATGTGCATAGACACAAAGCCTCACCTGGAATGTAATTCATCCTTTAACATGACTGTCCCCATTCTGGGGGCAGCAGTGGATCTGAATGACCATGATCCCCTAAGCACCATCATCTGGGGAAGTCTGGGAGTTGAAGTCCACATATCTTAAAGTTGCAACATTGAGAAACTCAGGCCCAAAGAAATCTAATGAATTTGGAGCACTCCAGATTGGAAAAGGTTGGGTCTGTGATCACGGAGATGTAAACAATGTATTCCCTGCCATAGAGGACCAACTGAATAATTTGGGGCCACCCTATCTCACAGAGATATGATTGTGGAGGAATGGAAGGTGGCATTTAAAGATACCTCTTCTTAAGCTTCTGTCCTGAAAGAAAGGTGGAAGGCAGAACTAAAAAAACTACTCAGGCTGTCAGAGAATTTGCTTTACTACAGCACTTAAGAAAGAAAATAAACTACATTTATAAATATAAATTTATAAATAATATTAGCATGTGCTTTCCTTTAAAATTGCATCCCATGTATTAAAGCAGTGGATTGTTTTTTTTCCCCTTTCTTTCTCAGCAACTTTTTATTTGACTGAAAATCTTGATGATGCTTCAGTTTTTCAGAAAAACTGCAAAAAATTTTCTGCAAACCCAGGCATCCTTCCTTAAAATTAAAATATTTAAATATATCTTACATCCAGATGAGCATAAATCTAAGTCTGTGAAATGCATAGAACAAATAATATGCAATTTAAAAAAAAACAACCGTGCATAAGATGAAAATCAGCAAAGAGTACAATTCCTGATAAAACAATGGTTACAAACCCCCAGGAGAGCTACACATTTACTGTATTTTAACACCATGAAAATAAAACTAGTTTTGCTTACTACGCTGCAGTTAATTAAACCACAGTTTATGAAACTGACTTTTTTGGCATTGTCCAACTCATTGAACTGTGAATGAACCAAAACACTGGCTGGATTCTTGTAGCATCATTTACCTAATCAACACTCTTGCCTAACACATTGAACTACAAGCTAAACCCATAGGACAGCCATTGCCACAAATATGATGGTGAACTAGAGTTCAAGGGAGAAGTGAATGCTGTCATCCCATCTATATGACTATCTTTCCTTACTGGGTTGTTGAAGAGTCCATGGCCCAGATATTGCTGAATTATATTTCATAGCAGCATATTTAGGATGATCAACAGTAAAAATGTTGGAAATTGCAATTCAACAATTACACCTGATGGGAAGTGAGCTCTTCATTCCTAGGGTAATTGGATAAAACTATCACTAACATAAAATTATAAGATTTATTATGCTAAGTACTATAAACACGATTCTTATCTCACTCAATAGAAAGGTAGCAAATACAGCCAATAGTATTAATAATACAGCTTATTCAAATTTAGCAATCAAATTGACTCATACATCTTGCATTGGACCAGATTCATACAATCTAAGCTTGCCAGCTAACATTCCTACAAAGCTAGTGTGCACCTAATTTCCTAATCTTGTTTGGATTTTTATCTTAATCACTTTAATTGGCTCATTTTCTAGGCTTCCCCAACCTGATGACCTCCAGATGCGGTACAAAAAACAGAACCTTTATCCTCAATCATGATCACTATGGTGATTTTTCTTGGAGCTTGACATTATGACTTAATATACTAGACTCTGTAAACCAGAACTACCCAGGGATGGACTTGGTGTTGCATGCACAACTCCTAGAAAAAGTTATGCCTGAAGCTGTGTTCTGAAAAATAATGGGAAGAGCAATCAAAATTGACACTGACATTATAATGAAAATAAGATTCCCATATATTTTCTAGTTTCATATTTATTTATTTATTTTAATTCAGTCACATAATGATGGAATTGCCCTTGGAGGCTTATGGGGGCCTCATTGGCCCTGGGCCTTAGGTTGTAAACCTCTGCTTTTCATAAAGACCAAGCAGAAAGGCATCCTCACGTTTAAGGGGTGGACTGTAGCTTTCAGCAGCTGAAGGCTTAGTAACACTGAAGGGACAACTTCTACACCTACGAAGGTCAGAGCCATTGCTAAGAGAATAAAAGCTATGTAATCTATAGAATGGCATACTGATTATTTGCTAAATCCCAATAAGGACCCAGCACTGTGGAGTTTAGGGCCAGAATTCAGAGTTATCCTAAGCTGACTGTTCTGCAAGCTTTACCCAAAAGTAATTTCCAGAAGGATGTAGAATGGGAGACTTGGTGGGTGTCATAAGAATATGCTCCAGTACTACAAAGTTGATTCATGTTGCAGTTAAAGCGAATGATTTGTGTTTAAAGCAGGAGACATTACCGGAGATGATTAGGACATGGGCAGAAACAAAATCAACTTTTCACTCAAGAAAAAGAAGGGGGAGATAAAGACATGGTGGGGAGAGAGAGAGAGAGAGAAGCCCATGTCACTTTTAAGATGCCTTTCAACGTTTAGGGGAGAGGGAGGGAGGGAGGAATGGCTACAGAGCTCTGATGATCTTACTTCTGAGTAGGCACATCTACTTCAGGTGGCTGCTGTTATGTGCATACTTACTTGGGAGACAAACCCTTCCCCAAGCAAATCAATTGAGTAAAAGGTGTTTAGACTGCATTAAGTGCTGCAATCCTAGGAAAAAATTATGTACGCGATAAAAAAAACCCAGCAGGGCAGAAACCAGAAATCCATCTATAGCCTTTCTTCGTTCTTCCCAACACGGACAAGAATACAAAGGAAACATTGTTTTTGTAAGTTTGTTTAAAGTGTAATTACATACTTTTGAATGTTATTGTCTACCTCCATGGAAGAGATTACCTTCAAAGCAGATTATATAGTATTTAAATAAAATGTCGTCTACTACACTCTGAACACAGAAGAGAAAGTCAATATTACAACTGAGATGAAAGCTGGACAGGGGAATCTCCTGGGGAATATTAAGTACGGGAGTGCTTATTTGCAGCCAATAAGTATCAACCTATATATTTTTATAGCATCTCAACGATGGCTGGGTGGTTCTATTAATCTGCCCTGCAGAACATATGTAGAGGAAATTCTGGAAGCCAGCTAAATTGCAATTGACTCAAACCCAATAACTGGATTTGAGTTTGGTCAGTTTAATGGGCTCACCCTC